>NC_072405.2:117486406-117792187 GCF_028858775.2 Pan troglodytes
ATTGGCTACAGAAGGTCAGAGTTAGCCATTCAGGGAGTAAGGAAATAGAGTTTATCTCTTTATGAAACAAGCTGCAAAGTCGCATTGCAAAAGGTATGAATACAGAAAGGGGAAGAATAGGCATCATTTTTGCAAGTAGTCGACCATGGGGCTTCTTTGTTCTGAGTGGAATACTGATTAGGTGGAATGAAGCTGTCTGGCAATGCAGGCTGAGATTAACCTGACCTGTTTATTTTAAGTTCAGGGAGTAGTGAGGAAACATTGAAGTGTTTTGAGCAGGGAAAAACCATGGTCAGAAGTCTGGCTTTAGAAGGAATAAGCTTTTATGGTTACGAGGTGAATAACAGCATAGAGAGGCAGGATGAAAGAGTGTCTTTTCCAATCATCTAGGTGGAAATTAAGGAAGGTTTGAATCAATGTAACGGCAATAGGAGCAGAATCAAGGCCAAAGGTAAGAATGCAAGGACTGATAAGACTGCTGATGGCATGTCAGGTGAGTGAGACAAGTAGCATCTTCTTTACGCTCCTTCCTTTTCCCCCTGTATACCAAGCTCAGATTTTTAACACACATCCTCTTATTCTACATTCAGAGTTCCCAGAATATATTGTCCGTTGCCACATGATAATATGGCATGTAATAATTGGCAAGACATGACAATCATATTGTAGGGACATGGGACTGAGATCCACTGCTTTGATCTACCATTCTAATGAGGCTAAGCTTTCTTATTTCATCCCAGACTGAAAGTTTTTCTAAGATTGAGGCTTTAAGTTCATTTGGTAGGTTTTTGTCAATGATTCTATATCTTCATAAATCTCTAATTTAAATTTGGCAAAATACATATTAAAAATAAAATGAAGTTGCACAAATATTACTTTCAATTTTATTTAAATCAAATAATGTTGTGATGATATGAAGAACTTTGCATAGAAACCACATGAATTTTAAAGACAAAATTCGAATACCTAATTATCCTATTCTGAAATAATTAAATGAAAAGAATACACGTTAAATTGCCATAAACATGTACGTATTACATAATACACATAACAGAGTCATAAAACATTTTATACTGATTTATTATAAATAATTGGAAACAATATTTCATTTCTCAAACCCAGACAACAAAACGGTAAATATCATGCTTTCTTTTTTTATTATTTTGTTTTTGTAATATGAGTTTGGAAATAGTATTCTTTACCCAAAAACTGGTTTAAGAAAGTGTCTGTAGGAACAAAAAAGGACAAAATACTCATTTTCTTTCCCTTAAATGAAAACAGTTGAGAAGTTTTTAGAGGGAGAGGCTTACCTGCTATGAAGAAGCCACCAAGAATAGAAAAACGGTATAATACCTGCAAATATCACTTGTAAGGCAAAAAGGGGTAGAATACAGACACAAAAATATAAAAAAGACTTGATGGTAAACTTTAAAAAGTATTTTTCTTAACAATGTGAATAGCTTTATTTTCTCAAATGGAGGAAACCATTAAGGCATAGTGGATCAAGTCACCAAGTTTGAAACTGGTATTGCTACCTTGTCAACAACTGTCTCTTTTATGAGAGGAGACCCAGTAGCTTTATTTCAATTTTCTCATCCCATAGTGACTCATGTTTTAATAAAAACTGTTTACTGTTATAACCTTGGACACTTACAGGCAGAGAAGACTTCTTGATAAAATAATGCAGTAACTTCAAGCACCCCAAAAATTCACTTAAAATACATTATCCCATAGGAATATTTCCATTAAGTTATTTATGGCAACTAGCAGTCAGAATTTCTTAGTCAGGTGACTATGATTAATTTTCTTTTTGTATATATTTCCCTTACATATAATAGTTTTGCCAATTTTTCTCCCCTGATAATAACTTTTAAAAATGAAAAATTGCCTAAGGGAATGCACTGAAGGAGAAATATATGAAGAGTGATGTATTTCATTAAGGGATATAGTAGATTTCTTTGAGCATTTGTGTTATTTGCATCAATTAAGGACAATGTTGCATATTCCAGATTAATTAGCTATTAGGTTTTTTGCAGATATAAACATGCTATGTACAATGATATTTATAATTATTTTATTTTTCATAGACTTCAAAGTGTTTCTTTTATAGGCACTGGAACAGTGTGAATCTGGTAAGCATGTTTCAGTTAATTAGAAACATTTAAATTAGCAAGACATAACAGGGTGAGTATTGGAGTTCTAAAAACATTTTTGAAATAATGAAGTTACATGTATGTATACACATGCAAGTAGATACTGTAAAATGAACTGCTCCAGAGTACTTGGTTTTACTTCAACTTAATATACTCCAAAATATTGCTTTCCTGTATAATATCAAAGGAAATGTTAAATGCATGTATATTATTTTAAGAACTTGATGATATATTTTACATTCTTTTAACTTTACTCAGGCTATAAATATATTTATATATCATTCAGTTTTTAAAGTAAATGAAAACCATAGTATGGGGGTGGTAAGTTTTCACCACATACATCCTTACTTGATGATGTTCATTTCTTTTTCTGAAAACTGTATCAAAAATCGGAGTAATGGAGTTTGTTTCTACCACACAGTTATTGCCCATGTACTACAGTTCATTATGGCTTACAAAAATGGAATTTTCATTTGAAGATGGGTAAGCAGAAATCAACTAGTAAGTATGATACTGGAATTAGGCTTCTGAAATCCATTAACATTTAACCAACTCAGAGGACAATGCTGTTCTAAATTTTTATCAAAATTGTGCAACAGTATAATTTGTTAGTAGGTTTGCATAGATATAACACCTTTTCACTGGTATAATACATCTTTTCCAAAGGATTATGGCAGGCTTGTTTCTATTCTTCATGTATATTCTCTTTTTCACTCTTTTTTTCTGTTTTACATGAAATTAACCATATTTATCATCTGGCTACCATAGTTCCAAAATAAGGTCCAGTAGTAGTTTGAAGCACAGCAAGCTCAGCAGTTTCTTCCCTTTTTAAAGCCCGACAGTCAGTGGAGTTTTCTATAGTCGAGCCACGTGAGCACTGTCACCCCAAGTAGAGACTCTTGTGAACTCAAACGGCTCCAGATTCACAGTCAAGAACCTTGGTGACTTCACATAACTACCACTTATTGCTGGAAGGGAGACAATATTGTTTGCTTCTGAAGTTTTCAAACAGTTTCTCACCTGGCAGCTTCTCCAGATTTCTTTGTTGCTTTCATAATCGCTTCTGACATTGCGCTTTCAAAAATCTAAAGGTCGAATCATCATAGTTGTGGAACGTAAGGAGTAACTGGGCCCTTTGAAGTAGTGCCACTTTATCCCATTCAGTTTTCCATGGTTTTGTCCCGCAGTATAGAACATTCCATTTAGATTGGAGGGGCCACAAGCATCAAACCACCACCCTGAAAAAATAGTTCATAATAGAAGAGAGAAGGAGGGGCAACAATTTTAAGTAAATGGAATATTTGGAAATAAATGGCATTAATTGCTTGTTCTTATTTGCAATTACGAGGCATCAGTAAATATATTCCCAGTAGTGAAACTGTTTTAAATGACTTCTGATTTAAGATTTGTATGACCCATCAGAGACAGCAATGCTCTCATGGAAAGCAGCTTTCAGTGTGACTCCACTGGAACTCACTTCTTCTTGTAATGATGGGAAGCCTCTGGGCTTCAAGATACAATCTACATAAGAGATGGATTTACATTTAAGACAAATGCAATAAGGAAAATGCATATACCCATAAGAGGCATTCCATCTTAAGACTGTTATTGGGAATAGAACAATTAATTATTAGTGAAGAAATGCAGAAACTTAGACAAGCAACTGAGATCTAAATAGAAAGATATTCTCCATCTACTGCATATGTTTGTCAATAATTGGCCCTAAGCTGCTTCTAAAATTAATTGGATACTGTGCAATGACTATGATGCTCAAAAGGGCTTTTAATTAATGTACCCTCTCTGTAGTTTATAACAGTAGAAAAAGTGTTCAGCAATAGCAGCCATTCAGTTCCTGTACAGCCATATTTTGTCTATGGTTATTTAAGTGCTTTCCAAACTTAGTAAAAAGAAAAACAACTTGATGAGTAACATGGAAATTCTATGCTTGTATAGCTCTCTATAAGGATAACTGAATAAGTCAGTTTTATTTTTTAAATAAATTAAGTTCTTAGATTTTTAGATAAAGCATAGTGTTTTTTCCTGTCTGCTGAAGTAACACTACTGAATCTTTAGGGAGAGATTTATGCCAGAGACATTCTGGCATATTTTTTATTTGGATACAGTTGACCTCTCTTTGATTACAGACTTATACCTAAGGGACTAATAGCTAAAGAAAGAGAAAGCTGTACAGCTGATGTTTAACTGTAACATGAGCACCATCTTGCAGAAACTTTAGAAGAAGTCAAATGGAGAAAAGCTAGTTCTCATTTTTCAACTTTAGAAGATGAGTACAGCTGGCTTGTGTTTATAAAGTCACACTAGAGGCATAACAAGCTGCATTAATCACCAGTTCATAGTGGGGAACCACAAGGTATGTCTTGATGAATTTGGAAAGACACTATATTCCGTGCAGTTTTATCAACTGTATGCAAACAACATAAATGTTAATGTAGTCAAAACACGAGGGACAAAAAGGTTCTTGTTTGGAAAAGAAGGAGGAACTGCAAGTAAAATCCTACCTTTGTTTTTCTTAAGATTAATTCTTCTAATTTTTGATCAGTACAGCTGTTAAATATGCTGTTTATATTATAAAAAGCATTCTAATATTAGTGAATTTATTTGCCCAAAAGACTCTTTCTAAAGGACTAAAATGAAACTCTAAGATGAAAGTCAACTTGATTGCTTCTGTTTTTAACTTTTCTCCTCCTTTTCTGTGACCTTCTTGAAGCACTTTTCCATTGCATTAATGAACTTTTTATAGTCTTTCAAATATGCACCATGGTCTCTCAAGCAAACACACTTACTCTATTGTTGAGACTGACAACGATTCATAGAATTCTCTTCCAAGTTGCATTGGGGTAAAATGTGTGTTTTTGTTTATTTGGTTTATAGAAAGTCACAGGAGTCCCAGAGGAGTGCGGAAAGACAGACGTCTGTTGCAACAACAGCCTGGCAATAAAGAGCACAGGCTAAAGGATACGCTCATTGGGAAACTTTGGGAAAACTTAGGAAAGAGACAAGAAACAGTAAGAGCCTGTGAGAGAGTCAGGTAAATTGATCTTGTGTAGCTTTTTGAAGGAATAAAGTGGGGTAATGTTTGCAATGAGTAGAATGGCATTTTGGAGACATTGAAGGAAGGCCAGTATGGCTGGGTCACAATCAACGAGGGGGATAGTCACCTGAAGCTGAGAGGGTCTGAAGCAAATCACCCAGTGTTTTGTTCATCATCCTAAAAACAATGGAAAGCCATGGTTTGTATATTGGCCCATCTCCTGTACTTAGTAGGACACCTAACGAAGTTTGCTTCCCAAATGACCGGCGGGTCACTGCAGGCTTGTTAACTGATTGACTCTCTGATTGGTTCTCCTTGTGAAGTCTTTGTTGTCTGAAGTTGTTTAGCTTACTAAAATGCTGTATTTGATAGATACCCCAAAATGTAACACCTGTCCTTATTGTATTCATTTTTTTCTTTATGTATCCATTCAATATATAATTATTGTGAAACGTTGTTACACAATACTCAAGACAGACATAGTCCTTGCCTTCATGAAACTCACTTCTAATGGGAGAAACAGATGAATATATGTAAGCAGGCACATAAAATAACTATTAGGTTGGTGCAAAAGTAACTGCGGTTTTTGCCATGACTGTTATTGACAAAAAACGCAATTACTTTTGCACCAACCTAATATAAATTATGACTTAAAATGTCATGAAGAAAACAAGTAGGAGCTCTGAAGGAGAATAACTTGACTTTTCACATTCATGAAAGAAGCTGATATTTAACGAGACCAGAAGGAGGAGAGAGGCAGCCCCAAGAAGATGGGAAAAGACCCTGCTAAGCAGAATACAGCACCTGCAAAGGCGATGAGGAAGAAAACAAGCTTGGGATGTGTAGGGACATCAGTGCAACTGGTGCACAGTAAACAAGAAATGACTTGCAGGAAATGAAGGTGGAGGAATAGGCAGTCCTGGTGAGAATGAGAAGTTCAATGTTTATGGAACAATTTGTAGTTTAGCCAGCCTGCTTGTCCATGATCAGGCAAACAAGTAAAACATTCTCTACAGATGGGAACCACAATCGAACCAGAGAACCAGATCTGCTAGGTTAAATGTTTAATCAAACATGGTTTAGAGCCCTCATTCTCTACGATCTTCCAAAGCCATCCTGAGCATATGTGACAGCATAAAAAAAAAAAGGAGAAAATTGAGTCTAGAATCAATTCTGCAAATATTAACCAATGGATAGGGATAGGGGACAGAAATTTTTGGAAACAAAATTTCTGACTTTAAAGCATGCACAGTTTTGTGTAGGAGACAAACAAAATGCTACACATTGAGATGATAGCCGTTAAACTAAGAGAAGAAGAAAGTTTTATGGAAAAACAGAGGCAGTAGGTGCTAACTGTCTGAGGGACCACAAAGCTCACTCATTCAACAGCTGCTCTGGGTCCTGAAGGATGGGTATGAGTTCACTGGACAGAAAGAGCTTCTATATAGTCTGTACTCTGGAAGACCAGGGGAGAGTGTCTGCCAGCAGGTTGGCTTGGCTGGAGTGCCAGTGGGTTAAAGGGTTGGAGAATATAGGGCTAAAAAATAAACAGGAGGGAAAACATAAAGGTTTTTATTACACCTTTAGACACTTTCTTTTGGGCAATGGGAAGCCTGGAGAGCGCCGGAGCAGAAGTTAGAAGACCCAGACTTTTCATGCTTACTTCATCAATAAATAACCAAGAGATCCTACACAATAGTACCAATAGTATTTGATATTTATTGAATCGTTCATATGAAGGTATTTATATGCATTTTCTCATTTTATCCCCCAAACAGCCTTAAGTGATGTGGCAAGTACCATAATAAAGATACTAATGCTCACAGAGTTTAAGGAACTGTTTAAGGTCACATTCATAATACATAGATTCTAAGAGCTAACCAACCATTTTCACAGCACAGTTATAAGAATCAAATAAGATAATGCACTATTACAGCCTGTAAAAATCCTACTAAAGTGCCAGCTGTAAGTTATCTAGAAAATGGGGCAGAATGTTTAGGGCAGAAAAAAAAGAGACAAGACCTTGTGGAGCATCACAGTAATTTAATAATAAAGACAAGGTCATCAGTGCCAACATATTTTCTTATTTGCTTAGTGGGGTTTATTAGAGAAATATGAAAATAATTAGACCCAAATAAGTACAACTGTACAACGTTCATGTTATAAAAACTTGGCATTTAAGTTCCTAATTTTTTTAAATGTTTCATTTTGATTTCATGACAAATCAAGGAGTTTGAAATGTTCAATTAACTCTTTATCTTAAGACTAGTGGGCCATGAATTCTGTGATCTATCTCAGAGCAACTGATAATAAAGATGATGAATTAAGATGGAAGAAAATGAAATAAAAGAGCAATTATTTCTCATGACAATTTCAGTTTTATTATAAAATATCCTAACTTCAAGGTAGAAGAAGTAATTACTTCTGTGTAGGCAAGGATTCTGTTTTCTTTGATATATACATTAAAACAAACTAAATAATTTGTTCGTATCAAATATTTCAAACAGTTTGTCCACTTTCTACCTTTATTTTTAAAAATTAAGCATGGCCAAGTCTTTTAAACACAAATCCTGAAAATATGTGGTTTAAAGCATTTTTTCAATGCAGGCAAAAGTATAGCAGACTCCTCATTACTCATATGCATTCCTTGTATTTACAGGTGATCATAGATACTCAGTACATGTGGTAAATCTGCATGGGATGAAGATGTTCTATGAATATACAGAAGAGTATGCCTGAGTTTACAGTTCCTCTCTGATAAGATTCTGAATAGCTGAATTATATATTCTGTGCAATCCTGGGAAAACACTGACTTTGTATTTTGTTTATGCTTGGGAATAACAAATAAGAAATATCCTAGAGCAATTCATTTAGGGAAGGCACTTCAAGCCTGAAAGAACTCAATGATGCAAGCAAAGGATTGAAAAAAAAGTTACCCTCTGCTATTGGGACAACTGATAAAATGTCTCAAATGTTTTTTTGTTTTGTTTTGTTCTGTTTTTTTTTTTTTTTTTTGAGATGGAGTCTCACTCTGTCACCCAGGCTGGAGTGCAGTGGCACAATCTTGGCTCACCGCAACCTCCGCCTCTCGGGTTCAAGCCATTCTCCTGCCTCAGCCTCCTGAGTAGCTAGGACTACAGGCATCCGCTACCATGCCTGGCTAATTTTTGTATTTTTTTTTAGTAGAGGTGGGGTTTTGCCATGTTGGCCAGGCTGGTCTCGAACTCCTGACCTCAGGTGATCCAATCACCTCGGCCTCCCAAAGTGCTGGGATTACAGGCGTGAGCCACTGCACTCAGCCTCAAATGTCTTAAGGTTGGCAACTGCTGAGATGTACTTTCGAAGCATTTTTCTTCATAACCTGTAACCTCATGTATATTTTAATAAGAAATCTGAGATTCATGTTTCCAATTCATTTACACTTAACTCATTAAAATTTAGTTTTGTAATAACTATCCCAGGCCTTTTAAAATCATTTGTGTCTTTCATCTTTGAAGCAGAAAATTCACATTTTATCGCTAATAGATGAAACTTTGCCCAGAAAATAGGAATTTGATTCTCAACTTTGTACTCAGGAAGTTCAACTTTATTTGAACATCAGGAAATCTAACTCTTAAATTCTTCTGATTCTAAACAAAACGTCTCTCAACACTTCTTTTCTGTGGTAAAATGTACAGCAAAATGAAAAGGTATATTTGTTTTTGTAGATTTCTTTTGTTCGTTTTCAATGCATGCATTCTAATCAGCAGTATGCAAAACAGCTTGCACAGAAATTAAGATTTTCATCTTTCATCACTAACTAAGAATGAGTTTAAACTAAATTGATCGGTGCCATCAATGGGATCATAATGGAAAAAATCTCTTGGTGAGTTTATGTGGACAAAGTTGGCCCTACACAAAGCAAGCCTCAAGAAGCAGCTGCATGGGTCTTGCATGCAGGAGGCAAAGAACCCTGCTAGAAGTCCATTCCTTCTGTCATCTCTTAATATATCCTCTTCAGGCCAAAGACTTGTTTTTTTTTTTTTGTTTGTTTGTTTGTTTTTGACTGTTCTTTCTTTCTCTCTCTCTCTCTCTTTCTTTCTTTCCTTTCTTCTTTCTTTCTTTTCCTTTCTCTTCTTTTTGTTCTAAAGATGAAAAGTTGTTTATCCTGGCTAGGAATATCAAATTCACTTAAAACTTCTAGGTATTCTTTTACTGCCTCTCTTCTCCCTCATACTTCATTTTGCTTTTAACCATGTTTAAATGAGGAAATGCTTGCAAAAAGATGCTGCAAACGGTACAATAGAGCTCTGTCATTCTCTTTGAATGTCATTCCTTTTAATGGAGGCAGTAGAAAGAGTAGATAGAACAAAGGCCTCTGGAGGCTGAGTACCTGCATTTAAATTCTACTTCTGACAAAATTCTGTGACCTATGGCAAATTATCTAACTTTTCTGTATCTCAGTTCTTGCCAAAAGTATTATTGTAGTCTGTATTTCCAAGAGTTTTTGGAAGCTTCATATATGTTATTAAATATAAATCATTTAGAATAATATAAACATATCCATTATAAAGAGCTCAATAAGTTTTTAAATATTATTACTGAGTACAATACAAAATTAATTGGTTATTTCTCATCCACTGTCAATTATTAAGCTTTGGTTGTAGCCTTGCACGAGAGGACTATCGGTTCTGATTCACCTTTTTCCAAACTTATAAAAGACATTTTCTGATACTCTTTGCTCTTTTACTAAGAAATGAAACTTTGCCCGAGAAAATAGGAATGTAATCTTAAACTTTGCATTTTAGGAAGCTCAAATTTATTTGACAGTCAGGAACCTAACACTCAAATTTTTATAATTCTGCAGTTTAGTCTTTTGGGGTTTGGTTATTCTTAAGTTAGTTTCAGTCTTTGATAGTCATCTCTTTGTTCCATGCTGGTGCATATAAATACATGTATGTATTAGGCATTTTAAATATAAGTTCATGCAAGAATCACGTTTATACTAACATTCATTTATGTCTTTTCACCAGAATAATTTGTAATTTTGCAATGTCCTTTCAGAGTCTCTGCTAACATATTTACTCACTAAACCAATATTTATTGAACATATGCTATCTGCCACACACTATGGCAGCCACTGGGGATACAGTAGTGGACAGCACAAAATCCCTGCATTCACAGAACTTACATTTGTGTAGAATAGGCTTATGTTTTATGTACTAAATATAGAAATTGGGTTGAAATAAAAGTAGTGCAATGTAGATTTCTATAGTCAATCTTATATTAGTCATATGGATCTTCTTTTCTCTCAATATTTTTACCTTGAAACAGAGAATTTTAGTTATCTGATCATGCTTAGCAGGTCTTTCTTGGGTTCCCAAAAATGCTAAGACAATTATATTTTCCCAAAGATCTTGTCACTTCAAGGTCATACACCAGTTGAAAAAACTGCTAGCTTCTATCATTTTCTTTGTCTTCTTTAAGATTATATAGTAGGCAAAGTGAGCGTTTGTCAACTGTCTGCTGTTAGCATCTGGAAAGTTCTAGATGTACTAAGAAATTTACGTGTATGGCTTTATCCCCTATTTAAGGACTGAACTGAAAAATATCCTTCGTTAGCTTTAGAAAGTCTTGTCTACCAGTTGACATGGTTTATGCATTGGGAAAAGAAATGAGAGTTTCTACTTCAATAGATTCTTTCTACAGAAAGTTAGGTCACATTTTTACATAGCCTTTATATTATGTACTAAATATGGAAATTATACTGAAACTAAAGTAAGGAATGTAAAACGGTAACATATTTGTTTTTGTTGTTGGCAACCTTTAAAAATTACAGTTTATGAAAGATTTTTAGAAATAATTCTTTAATTATAACATTAATAATTTTAGTTAACTGTAGCTTAAGCAAACTTTCAGAAATGCAGACTTTGAAAGCTCCTAATTTAGTATCAAAGATTTTTTTTTAGCTGAAGGTAAGTTTGTTTTGAATATGACAATCTAGTAACAAAAATTTGTCACTGTCTTAATTTTGGAATCAGAATTTTTCACATATTTATCTCCATATACAATAAATCTATACAAAAAGTATGCATTGAATGAGATTTCATTTTCATTTTCTTAATGTTAAATAGTAGATAAAACTATTTCTTTTAAATTTTTAATGAAACTTATGCTCTAGCCTGTCTTGCTCATTTGTTTAATAGTAATTAACCTCCTTAAACTGATAGAAGAAAGCCAAGAAATAAGGAAGTTAGGAAATGAAGAACAAAGATCAAGTCCTACCTTGGGTCTAGCTGAAATACCTTCTGCTTTCAGTTAAGCCTATTTCCTGCCATTCAGTCTTTTACCGATAAGGGTAATGATACCAGATTCTCCAGCTAGAATTCCTCTATGTACTTGAAGAAAACTAGGATAGTTAGTGGGCAATAAATCTTATTTTATTCTTAATCCCTTTTAGAAGAAACAAAGGAAAAATATATAAATAAACAAGATAAAACAAAGCTTTAATTGATGATGACAAAGAGCTATGAGTTACTAGCTCCAAAGAGTATGAAGTCTCACTGCTTAAGAGAGGCTATTTTAAATAGGCAACAGGCTCAAATACTAAGTTTAAAAAGAAAAAAAAGGAAAGGAAAAATCATTAGATGAGGAAAATGGCTCTAAGGGAAATTTTGACAGAGAATAAGTAGTAGTGGTGGGGAGTAGCTAAGTAGGACCTAAGTTCCAGGCAATACTCCAGTTACCTGGACTGTCAATGACATTCATCCTTATGTTCTCCAGTTCTTAGCTATCTAAATTCCACATTTTAGCTTTCCATAATAAATAGCTTTGCAAGACCTGGATTCTTTCAAAGGGACATTTGATAAGGTAATGGCGTTTATTACAAAAATACATTTACTTAGACTATTCCAGCCCAAGCAATAAGTGGAAATATTCTCTCCCAAACATATGTGTTTATTGGTGAGTAAGAATTGGGTCCAAGAATAATTATGGATGAAAGAACATGACGAAGTTCAATCATTTAAAGCAGAAATAAAATCATAAATCTGAGCAGTGAAGTTTTCTCATTGAAAACCAAGATGTACATTCTTCTCTTTGCTTCACTCCATATTTTCATTATTATGACAGAAATATGAACATATTGGAATACTCTTCTAAAGACACATTTGAAAGATTTTACTGTTGGTTTTTTCATGTATTGTATTTATTTGGTAAGAAAAAATATCTGTGAAAATAGACACGGAGAAAATAAAGCATATTTCAATATTAAAATGTGCAGGAAACTGAAAAATCAAAGTCCCTTTGTCTTTGTATAAAGTTGCTGACAATTTCATTTATGAGATCAGGGAAGTAATAAAAAGAAAAATTTTCTATCAGGAAAAAGCTCAAGACCTACCTTGTGTGTATCAGTTTTTAAAAAAATCTTAGATTTGTAGCAACTAGTTTTGGGGGTGAGGGCTGAGGGAGGAGTCATAAAATTACATATAGGAGACTTTTTAATATTTGATGATGTTAAATATGATGCCAAAAGGATAGTTCAAAGATTAAGTATAAGAATATGAGGCCGGGCACGGTGGCTCACACCTGTAATCCCAGCACTTTGGGAGGCCGTGGCGGGCGGATCATGAGGTCAGGAGATTGAGACCATCCTGGTTAACACAGTGAAACCCTGTCTCTAGTAAAAATACAAAAAAATTAGCTGGGCGTGGTGGCAGGCGCCTGCAGTCCCAGCTACTTGGGAGGCTGAGGCAGGAGAATGGCAAGAACCCTGGAAGTGGAGCTTGCAGTGAGCCAAGATCGTGTCACTGCACTCCAGCCTGGGTGACGGAGCAAGACTCCGTCTAAAAAAAAGAAAGAAAGAAAGAAAGAAAGAAAGAAAGAATATGATAGAATATGATAGAGGCAGAATCATAATAGGTTAGTTTTGATAATATTGGGGCTGATATCTTATTGAAAAGATATCAACATAGGTGGCATGGATGGGGTCAATGGGCCGTGATTTGGTGATAGTAGTAATAGAGGGGTTGGGGATAGGGAGGAAGACAAAAGATTTATCCCAAACCAGCTGGGCGTGGTGGCTCATGCCTGTAATCCCAGCACTTTGGGAGGCTGAGGTGGGTGGATGACCTGAGGTCAGGGCTTCGAGACCAGCCTGGTTGACATGGTGAAACCCTGTCTCTACTAAAAATACAAAAAATTAGCCAGGCATGGTGGCACACACCTGTAGTCCCAGCTACTCAGGAGGCTGAGGCAAGATAATCACTTGAACCAGGGAGGCGGAGGTTACAGTGAGCCTAGATTGTGCCATTGCACTCCAGCCTGGGCAACAGAGTGAGACTTGGTCTCAAAAAAATGATAATCATCATCATCCAAAACTTTCACCTATACTTTTCCAAGCTCTATTCGTGGATGAAGATAACATCAACCTAATGATTTATTTATTTGGTTTTAAAATTTGAAAGTTATTTCAAGAGTTACAAGATGGTCATTCATGTACTATGCTCATTCGTGTACACTACTACTTCACTAATTCAGGTACTACATTTTCTAATAAGTTTCTATGTGTCACAATCAGCTGTGCTAGATGTTTGGGATGAAATGGCAAACACTAGCTGTCATTCATTCTCCTCATGTACAACATAGAGATGAGTTTCTCTCCCTGCTATCTCACAGAGTGGATCTGGAGTTCAAGTAAGATAGTACAACATGTGCAGAAACATGTAATATGTTATAATAATGGTAGTAACGTAGTGTTGGGAAAGGAAAATATTAGATTTGAACAATTTTTTCCTTGCTAATATGAAAACATGTTTTGTAACAGAATAAGACAGAAAGTATATCAGAACAATTGAAGGTGGTAGTGATTGTTATTATAGTAAGAGAGAAGCAGCACTAAAACTGTGAGAGGAGAAACACTGAAATAGGAATTTCTCTTACAATTTTGTTTGTTGTCAACTCCTTTCCTGCCAGAGCCTATAACATTCTTGAGTGATATCATTTGCCATCGGGTTTTATCTTAGTGTTTCCCAAACTTCAGCCAGTCATGTATCAACTTCACAGTTTTGCCATATCCATTTATAACTTTTATTAATATGTAACAATTTTTTCTTTAAATCAATTATTTGTTAAATACAGAATATTGTGAATGCATTCTAAAATGCAAGTTCATATCATTCATTTAAAGAGGAAACCAGCACCACTTGCTGTAACAGAAGTTAGATATAGCCAGGTGCCATGGTGGCTCATGCCTCTAATCCCAGCACTTTGGGAGAGCGAGGTGGGCGGATCACTTGAGGTCTTGAGGTCAGGAGTTCAAGACCAGCCTGGCCAACATGGTGAAACCCCGTCTTTACTAAAAATAGAAAAATTAGCCGGGCGTGGTGGTGGGCGCCTGTAATCCCAGCTACTCAGGAGGCTGAGGCAGGAGAATCGCTTGAACCCAGGAGGTGGAGGCTGCAGTGAGCCGAGACAGCACCACTGCACTCCAGCCTAGGCAAGAAGAGCAAAACTCTGTTTCAAAAAAAAAAAAAAAAAAGAAAGTAGATATAAAACTCATAAAATTAAAACAAACTAACATTATTTAATTTTAGGTATGTGCCATTGCTTAACCAAGGCTCTGAGACTATGGATAGGGGTTTTTTGTTGTTGTTATTGTTGTTGTTTTTTGTTTGTTTGTTTTGCCAAAGCATCATTGGTAAGTGATGTATTACATCACTGAAGAAGTATTACAGAAATGAGAGCACCAAATTGAGAATTTCTCTGTGGGGCTATCAGAAGGCTGGAAAAATATTTAAAATGTACAAAAGGATTAACTTTCTTACTCTATGATATGATACTATTTAATGGTATCTCCTATACTAGCTAAAATATCTTGCAATGATTAATATTATATAATGCAAAACTCTGGTATAGCTGGTCTGAACTGTGTTACCTTTGGTTTAACTACACCTCTTTATTTTTCTTATCTCATTTCAACAAAATGATCAATTAACTTACTACATAATTGCGAAGTATTTTATAAGAAGTAATTGCTGTATATGCTGAGTTCCCAAACTATTGTTCATTTTACTAAGGATATCAAGATACTTATTTAGAAAGTAGAATATCTGGGACTTAAGAGACTGAAAAATGTATTCAGAACCAAGCTTAGCACATTTTCACTCTTGCTGTTGGGGGAGGACGCAAACCTCTAAATATGCTGGCAATGTCTTACACAGGAACGCAGGGTAAATTCGTGGGCAGAACAAAATGATCTCTAGGGACTTGCTCTTAAGTTTCCTGACCATAAGATCATACTCCTTTCCCATCGATAAGAAACCTTAAGCCCCAAACCAATGAAACATAGCTTAGAGAATGGCCCCATAGGACTTACCTCCTGTTAACATGAGGGCACATTTGCACATACAGTTGTCATTATCAGCATCTTTAGTGCTGAAATCAGCACCGTGTAAGATCAGGCTGCTCTGTTTTCCTGCTGTCCCAGTGTGACCTTTTAAATACAACCTGAAGTCAAAAAGAAAAAAAAGAAAGATAAGCCATTCGACAGAATAACAGAACCCAGAAGACCAACTTGTTGAATGTTTGCCTTTTTCATCATTTTCTTCTTTCTTTGAACTCAGCCCTTCCAACAAACCTCTAGAAGACCCAACCTATCTGAACCAAAAGAACAAAGGAAGGAAAAAGTTTATTGCATTATGCATGCTCAAACTCATGTGGTTCTCTGATAATGCAGGATCCAGAAAACATAAAAACTTGGGTTTATTTTATTAATACAGGTATTAACCTCTAAACATAAACGCTTTTTACAATGTCAATTCAGCATGTCACTCCCTTAATCCATTAATATCTAATAGTGCAGATGTACTAAACATTATTAATAGCAATACAAGGAGGAAGTTTCATTGATTGGGGATTTCCTCTGTGCTAGGCACTATGTTAAATGATTTCCAGTCTTTATTTGATTAAACTTTTATATTAAATCTGTGATCCAGACATTAATATCCCCAATTTGTATACTAAGGTTTAGGGAAGCTATGTAAGCTGGAATTTAGCTTGTATGAGTCTAAAACTCAAGCTTTGAATCATTATGCATTCCCTGGACAAATATTTGCTGAGCACAAACTACATACCAGTTATTGATCTAGGCACTTAAGATATATAAGAAACGAAAACAAAAATCTGTGCTTTTGAGGGACTTGTATTCTAGAGGTATCCCTAAAATTAAATTCAAAATCCCATCTGTTTAATATGGCATTCTTCGAAGAATCTCTCTTACTATCTAGAAACATTTCTTATATAAAACTTGCATTAACCTAGATCAGTGGCCCTCTAATGGATGTGCATATAACAAATCATCTGATCTTTTGTTTAAAAGGCCTATTTACTAACCCCAGGAATGTTTGTTTTCAACTAGCATCTCAGATTTCTCTTTGCAGACTGTCCAAAGAGAACATTTTGACAAGTATTGTCCTAGAATCCGAGAACTAGTGGACAAATCACAATAGTTGCCAAATGTAGTGACCTGTCTGATGTCTGCTCATTTCCTACTGATCGTACAAGCTGCTTTCATATCCTTCTGGGCAACGTAGTGCTTAGAACTAATGTAAACTTGCTCACGTCCTTCAGTGGCTCCACAGGGCTTAGAGTAGCTAAACTGAAGTTGTCGTATCGACAGCTTGATGCTCAAGGTGTTCTCTGGCTAAGACTCTAGCCCCTCTCTCTCTAACTCTACCTAACGCTGCTTCTCCATACCAGCACAATGTTTTCATCAGAATCATGTAGTAATATCCCCTTCAAATTCATATAGGTCACCACCTGTATGCCTGGGTCTTATTTGTGAATCCTGTCCACCCACAGTATAGTTAATGGGTGATTCACATCTCTGTATGAGTGAGACACTCCTAAAACCTAGGCTGGCTCTGAGCAAAACATTACATTATTATGAAATAGAATAATAAAGATCAATTAATATTTGGAGATATATTTTAACTTGTGTTTTCATCTAGGCATATGTATATATCCTATTGTTTGTGGTATTTGATATTATTTTTAGCAAAAAACAATATTATTGGATGTTTGTGCAATATTTTACAAATATTCTGCAGAGATTTTGAGCCAGAGCAAAGTATACAAGTAAACCTCAGTCAGTTTTTGTTGGTTTCAATAGTTAATGGAACTTCTGGTTCACAGTAGTACAAATAATCTTCTAATGTTGAATTATCACATACAAGCTTGTATTTTAAAACTCTGAGAGGCAGACTACAAGTAACTGGTGATGCAAAATTGTAGAATTTTTAAAGTGCCAATTCACATTTGAGGCTGCAGCCAGCCCAAGTGGAGGCGGGTTTCACCAGGAGAAAGTAAGATGACAGATCACCAAAGGGAGTTCTGGGACATGTTACCTGGGTGAATTCGCCACCTTCCAGAGCTGGTGAGAACTTTCAATTCAATCACTTCTTTGGAGGTCCTCAGCCTCCCAAAGATAGACACACATTGGCAAAACTAACAAGAGACTTTTGTCAGGCCTCCATTTGCAGTCAAAGTAGGAATATGGTGGGGACCCAGTCTCATGGTCTTCTTAGAGAGAATTTCACACAGAAAGCCAAATTATAATCAGAAAGTTACTTGTTTGGTGAAGACAGAATCAGAATTGAGAGAATAAGTGAATGATTCCAAAATTAAGTAGCTATGTCTCTCCTAGCGTGAAATCTGCTCTACTGGGCCTGGGAGAGTTTAGCCCATAGGCGCTCTTGAATGAGCAATGGCAATTTTAACTCTGATTTTTTGTTTCTCTGTGATTTGTAATGGCCTTCCTTTTTACGGTAAGTCAATGCCATTTTCTCCGCAGTAGCTTTAAGCTCACTAATAAAGACAGACTTTCCAGGATGTAATGATTTTCTATAGTGTCTTTGCAGGGAATTCAGCACAAATGTTTTATTTTAAATAAGAGACTGCTGTGTGCTTGAATACATAGTTTATACTTTTACCCTTTCACATAAGAGTTACAATCTAAGTCTCATAATTTATAATTATTTATTTGTGTAATCAAGGCAATACAAATGCACGATTATAAATTTGAGAAGAAAAGCAAAAAGAAGAAATAAAAATCAACCCAAATCTCATCACTGAGTATAACTACTCTTTTCATATTATAGATTTTTAGTATTTTACTTGTTTCTCCCCTCTAAATATAAAATATTATTTATTTTTAAATATATACGTATCTGAACACATTCTTATAAAATTTTTGAACACTATAAGTAAAGCTTCTGCCCACAGCCCCATTTCATCTCCCTCTTTAGAGGTATCCTTCAAAAACAACCTCTCTCCATGTGAAAATACAAATAGAAATAGAATTATACTTTACATGTTTCTGTATGAGATGATTTTCAAATATAAATTTATGACCACTTTTTCAAGTCATTACATTTTTTTCTCTAAAATCATTTGGAAACTATTGTATGAATATATCATCAATAGTCACAAGACTAAGGCTGCCTTCAGGTATCTCTCTATATGTGTGCTGGTATAGGTATAGGTATATAGGTATAGGTATTAGGATTGCAATAAAATCCACATTTCTTTCCTGACCTTTCCCCGTATGAATGTTATCAATGCTATGTTAGGCTATCAGTAAAGAGACATCTTTCCAGATCTATTTAAGACTTGGAGGTCAGTTTCTAGTCTTGGCAGTTCTTCTCTGGATTATCAAAGAAGACTTACAACTAGTCTCCCTGCCTTGAGTTTCACTTCTTCTTCCCCTTCCCCATGAAGTCCATGCAGCTCATTCAAAAACATGCATCTCATCATTCCTTTATTCTGGTTAAAGTTGCTCAGTTGTTCCTCCAAAATTCAAAGATAAAGTACAAATTTTTTACTGTGATTTGCAAGGCCTTTGAAGTCTAGTCCTTTACTGTCTACTTTTTCCCATGTCTCACCCACCCTAACCCTCCCATATCTTGTTATTTTCTGCATGTACACATAGTGCTCCAGCCTTACCCACTCACTTATTCCCTCTAAGCAACACTCTTATTTCTCCATACATTTGCAAGTACCATCCCCTCTTCCTAGAAGGTACTCTCCAGGTTTGAACAGCTGCTGAACTCCTATCCATCCTTTAAGATTTGTTCCAAGTATAACCTCAAAGAGCATCAAATCAGCATCTTCATGATGACACTTACTTGCTGTATTTTAATTGTCTTTTCACTTTTCTGTTTCCCATAATAAACTGTGAGCTCCTTGAGGCATAAACTATGTCTTACTCATCTTTGAATCATCAGAATCTTGAAATCTTGAACAGTCTCTGAGATAGAGAAAGGCCTCAATGTTCATTGAATAGATGGATGATGGGTTTACTAACTGATTAATTTTTGGTAAGCTCAAGGTAGCAAGCAAAAGCAAACTCAAATATAAATAACTCTAATATCAAAATATACTTGGTCTACATTTCAGAAGTATAGCTTTTACATCTCATTTAGTTAGGTACTCAACATACCTACCTGGGTACCCACTTCATTGCCCATCCAACTCAAATAATTAAAAAATATATGTGTAGGGGTGTGTGTGTGTGTGTGTGTGTGTGTGTATACATAGATACAGTCTCTTCCATCCTTCTCATCTTTCCAGTTTTGTTTTTGTTCTTATTTTCTCAGAGACTCCAGAATATAAAAACATGAGCAAGGCATTATTCAGATAGAATAAAGGAAAAAAAGGCCATGTCTTAATTCCTATTATTCCTTACATTTTATTGAACAATTTATTTGTATTGTATGAATAGCCAACTGAAAACAATTCGAAAGCAAATTCAAAATAAAAATATGCTTAAGGTTAGTGTTTCAGCTAAAATTATTTTTTAAAAAAGAAATATTCTAATAAGGTGTGAACATAATTCCTTAAGGTCCTGCCCAGATTAAGCATTAAAACATAAAGCAGAAGTAGAGAGGAGTCTCAAGATGTGCAATGTAAACAGTGGCATATATTGGTTGAAATGATGTACAAGTAGAAGGGACTGATATATTGAGGAATAATGAATGTTTCACTGTTCGATACTTAGTAGCACTTGTAATTTACATGAAGTACTATTCATCCCCCCATGTTTATATCCTTAGCATGTCACAGAGGAGCAGCTTATGCTCTTCTAAGGAAGAGACACACGGTCTCTTGCATTGGGACATAAAGATGAAATTTCATAAAAATCATTTCTTCTAAACACTATTTTAAAAACTTTGCACATGAGGACAACTGTACTTCTGTGGAATCCCAGAAGGACTCTGGGAGAAACTATGCAGTCCAGAATAGGTCCCTGCACAGTTCAGGGGCTCATTCTTTCTTAGCAGCTCTTTAACTAGCTCAGAGTCCCAATTTTTGGCCCAAAGCCAACAACCACAGCTAGTTATTTGATACAGGTAAATTAAGGAGCAGTCACTCATTAATGCCAAGTATTTCTGTAATTAGATTTAAAAAAAAAAAAACTTCCTTGAGTTGAGGCTCAAACAGAACATTTGGATGATTCTTTTTAACACTGGTTCTGGCTAATATCTAGTCCTTATGTGTAATTAACTATCATCTGTGGCTTTCTCTATGAAGCTAATAATTGTTCCAAATAGACTTTCAGTTTATCAAAGAAAAATCAATACACAGGACGGCTTTGCACCTGACTACCGTGACAGTGAATTGGAAGTGTGAAACATTAGTTAGAATACATCTCCCAAAATAACACCATGGGAATCCTGGTTATTTATTTCTTGTGTTCAGCCAGTGTAGACATGGCCTGTATGAAAGACGATATGTTAGAAGATAAAAACAAAATGTTCCTCCAGAAAAAAACATTAGGGACAGACATAAGGAAGCTGTGAAAAACAAAACAAAACAAAAAACTCCAGAGAATCTAATTTGATGTGACCAAAAAGCAGCCACGACATAGAATTATGGCATTTATTCTCATCCATGTATTTTCTCCTAATAAAGAAAAAAAAATGAGTCCCTTCAGACGGATGACTATAAAGAATGTCAGCATTTTTATTTTTTCAATTAGCATATTATGGGAAAACTGATGTCCATTGAAATCAGTCATTATTCTCTAGTCATCTTTGATAAAACAGTTACTCCTTTTCAATCACTTTTAGAAATTTCAGTAATTATAAAGACTAAATCATCACATTTCTTAATGAATATAGGACAACAGTGAGTTCTATTATGGAAGAACAGGCTTCAAAATATCCCTATGTATCATCCAAGAGATTCTAGAACTTTCTTTTCTTTAAAATGGGCAGCCCAATCTCATGAATCCAGTTTCTTACTAATTTTCTCTACTTAAGAGACTCACTCTCTTCACATTTTTGCATCTTCACCGTACTCAGGTGGCCAAGCATCTCTTTCATGATCCAAGGCAGTGGGAGTTGTTTGTATGACAAATTGAAGTTTGGCCTCAACCCTTTTAAACAGTAGACAGACTCACAGATATCTGAACTTTAAGGTCGTAGGTACTGACAAGCTGAGCAGATTTTTATTTTGGCTCTGAGTTCTCTCCCTGCTACCATATGGAACTAGTTTATCTTTCTCATAATTACTAAGAAATTCAAAATGACCTTCATGGTTCTCTTTCAGAGGCTGGTAGCAATGGCTCAATCTGACAAGAGTTTCCTGATGTGGCTATGATTTCTAGTTGCTGCTTCTGGGCTGTCTCTGCCATATCCAACCTCTCCAATCCTACCCACCTTCCACTGAAAGAACTGGGCATCATTAGCCAAGAGGGATGTCAGAGGATGTATGTTAGCACTGACTTTTTCACATCCTGGAGATATCTTCTATAACTCTATTGTCCATATATGAACGGAATTCTTTACTTATTTGCAATAGCCTATCAATGAATATGTGAGAAAATGCTAGAAAAATATATGAAGCAAAGTTAATACACTTACGAAAAAGTGAGTGAATATATTAAAGACATTCAGTTGTATGACAATAATCTATATTCCTGAAAAGAAATGTTTGAAAGAAGTTTCCAAAGAAAAGAGGATGTGAGTAGGAAGACTAAAAGAATTGATAATGTAAAGTGTGACTAATCAAGAATTAAGGCTGTGATAAAGACTTATAGATATCTAAAAACATTTTAAAAATATACAGATCAAGCAGATACAGGTAATTTGGTACAAAGTAAGTACGAACGAAAGAAATAACCCTCTATAAAGCCATTAAACAAAACTCTTCCTTTCTTCCTTCTCCTCCACACACACAAAATGGAGAAATAAATAAGCCATTGGCTTCTGCAAATTAAGGCTGTGTCATGACCACTTGTGTCTGGAAAGACACCATGACATCACAGAGTTTGTAGTGTACCTGTTTGGGTTTGCAATCTAGCTCTTATTCTTTCTGATCCTCAGTTGCCTCATCTGTAAAATACCTCTATGTCCTGCCAATATTTTGTGAAGATTAAATGAGGTGATACCCGGAAAGCCCTTAAAAAGACTGCTGCATGCAAAATAAAGTAAGTACTTGACTATTTGCAAAAAAATTAAAGTAATCAAACTTTCCTAAGCAATAACCATAAAATACACAGTAGTTCAATAGGCATGAATTACGGGAATGACTAAGTCTAAATTACACAGGTATAAACATATGACCTTGATAGACATATGTAAGTGTTCTGAGAGTGATAAAAACAATGACATAGAGATACAGCTCATGAGCACAGGCATGGAGGCAACAAGCCAGAGAAATTAAAGATGAAAAGGATCAATTTTCTCAAACCCATGAGGCCCCATATCCTTTGGAAGTTTTTCTTATTTTCTATAGAGGAAGCAGAGTACTAAATATGAAGGACAAGAAACCAAAGAGTTGCTTTGCTGACTGACTATGTAGTTAAGGTCTATGTTAATTTGACTCTAGATGGTCTGAATAAATATCCTTCAATTAAAATGTTTATCTTTTAATAAATTAAAATTTCAGACTTTTGAGAACCCTACAATTTTCTTGCTATCATATAATATTTTGTTGAATGAATCCAATATATATTTGTTTGGTTTTCCTTTCTTTACTCACAATTGATACTGGTAAATTAAAAAAAAAAAATTCCTGGAAAAATCATCCATGCCAACCTAGCCTTTAATCTCATGACTACTTGCTGAAAGCTTTCTTTTTCTCATTAAACCTTCCACAATTGGTGTCATTTGTTTTAACAGGGAACTGGATAATTGGGAATCACCAGAATTTGTGCATAATAATTTTACCATTATGTTAAGAAGGAAGACATTATCTTATTTGTTTCAGAAGCTACAGATGTCCTGAGGTAGATATGCTATTTATTTTGGAATATGTGTAATGGAAGATGTACACAAAAGTGTGAAAAAATATGAAAAATGTTTGAGATAGTAATGGTCCTGGGAATCTGTGCTATGATTAAGGAAGATAAATTTCCAAAGCTACAGAAAACCTCACCCCAAATGATGAAAAACCTTTAGAAAATTGAGTTTCACTTAATCTCTGATTCTAATATGATTGTTTTAGATATTAGCTTGTATAACACCTGTATAAATTGTACTCTGGATTTCCATGTAAGTTTTTGATAATATACATTTTTAATGTCTCCCCTTCACTTACAAACATTAATATCTTGTAGAATTTAGATAAAATGAGCTTACCAACCTCCCAGGTCTTCCCAAGCTCTTGACATTAGGAACAGTGTCAGCTGTAATTTTTGTTTCAAAACTCTGGTAAAATACAGTTCTTAGTGTTTTGCAGTGATAGACATGAAGTTTGCATATGCTCAAAACTCATGATAAATTTTTCCTCCAAAGAAAATAGCAAACCCACGTATTGTTATTGTTGTGTGCCTTTCAATAGTGCTGACAGAGTGCTCTCTATTCTGTACATCATATACATATATAATATATATTATATATGTATGTATATATATGAGATCTGTGACAATGAAATATTTCCCAAATTACAGAAATACATGCTCAGTGATTATGTTTTTAGTTCAAAATAAGATAGTTATTCCAGTATTCCTTCCCTTTTTTAAGAATACATAAAAAAAAACCTGAGTGCCAAAATGAATCACGTGACACCAAGACCCCTGTTTAAAACACAAACAGTCCCTTAAACCTATTTGGATTTCCTTGGCATCATGTGTGACTGATAGAGTCAGCTTCCAGTGAGTGACTCTCTGGTCTGACCCTCTTGTGGTGCCTAAAAGACCAGGCCAATGGCCATCTCAGAGAGTTTATGGGTTTTGCTTTGTTACCAAAAATTAAGTCAGGACCTTGTAAAACTTGTGATTGAAATTGGTGATTTTTCAGTCTAAACAAATTCTCGGGAGGTAGATTTGTTCTCATTTTTTATTTGTGTTTAAAGAGCAATACAAACTTTCTTTCCAGCATTCCCTTGGGGTAGATAGAGAGAGGAGAGGGTAAGCAAAATGTTGAAAACCATTGAGATGCATTGTCTGAGGTTTCTTGCAAAGAGAAAATACTTTCCCTTGTTGTACTTGGACACTGTATTGCTATAAGGTCTGCAAATAAGCCTCCAGCATGCATTAGCAGATTCTTCTGTTGACCAAAGTCATCAGTGTGCTTATTTGTCTCCACAATCAGTATAAGCTAGAGTCGAAAATCTTTGTCATGGATTCTAGCCCTCTGTTTTATGTAGCACAGTAAAGTCCTGCATACAAGATGTCCTCTAAATAAGGCAGACTGTCTCTCACTGCATGTGTGTCTACATTGCTCCTCTGGCTGGGATCTCAAGTCCTTCCTCCTGCCATTAACTACCACACTTGCCTCATGAGCGCTTACTCATTTCACCATCTCTAAGGATTTCCTCTATGAAGCCTTTCCCAGTCCCATTTAATCTCCTCCAATGAACCCTATCCATTCCCAACTCCAGCAGAATTGACCACTATTTTTTTTTAAGTAACCAATGATAGCCTAATTCCAAGGGTTCTTTCCCAGGGACTGTGAGTGTAAAGTTGAATTACACATAAATTTATACAAAATTTTGTGTTTCTTCATTATTCTAGGGAAAAAGTCCTTGGCTTCATCATTTAAAAAAAAAAAGATCTGTGGTTCCTTGATCAAAAAACAAAACAAAACAAAAATCAAACAGACATGCTAAATCACTTCAGCTAAAACTTTTGAGTCAACGATTCCATGTTTTGTTTCCTTCTCCTAAACTATTAGCCCCACAAGAGAAGGTATGGTGTTTCTGTTTGGTGTAACCAAAGTGTTATTTCTGCATCAGCATCACTTTGGTGCACTTGATAGGACTGAGAGCTCCAGGTCTTAACCCAGGATAAGAATCTCTTTAGGTGCGACTCAGAAATCTGTACTTTAAACAGGCACCCTAGTTACCTATATGCACATTCAAGAAATAAAACAACTGGCATAGTGCCAGGAAAATAATAGTAACACGATAAGTGTATGGTGGTTGGCTGGCTGGATAAAGCAATGAAGGCAGACTCTGATTTCAAAAGAACTGTAATAACTTTTAAGAGAGTAATTTTAGTAAAGTTATGTAGGTAAAAGCAAAACTGTAGCCAGTTAAAAGAGAAATGAACAATGTATGCTGTGGGACAATTTTATTAATTTTTTTATTTACTTGCCAACAAGCAATATAGAAATTCTTGCATGTCATTTGCAGGTAAAGATAAAAGAGATAAAGATAAAAGAGCCTAGAGTTTAATAGTTCTAGAAAATAAATCTTATTTAAGCAACAACAATCCAGGGAACTTAAGGACATGATACTTTATTAGAAATCTTAGTGGCAACTGTCATTTTATACCATAAACCTTTGGAGGCAGGATTTTTGACTTGTTGCTCTTTGAATTTCTGGTATCTAGATCAAGAATTGCCATGTATTAGTCAGCTATGTGGATTCGCACAAAAAAATCACCTGTGTTGAATGCACAAAAAAACCTTGTCAATATGTCTTTTATATACCTATTAAGAAATGCTTTTTTTCGAGACATGTGCCAAGCATTGTGAAGAGGTTCCTGTCCTCCTAGAGATTACAGTCTAATAATAGGGAACAGCAATTACAACCCAGTGTGATGTGTACTCTGATAAAGATATGCCCAGAGCACAGTGGGAGGACATGGAAGGGGCTCCTAACCCAATCAAGGACGAAGAGCTCTATGGACTGAGCTAAGACTTAAAGGATCAAGAAAATCCAATTAGGCAAAATGAATAAAATCTTGAAAAATAGAGGTTGAGTTCTGTGGGGTTTTGTTTCATCCACAGTAGCTTGCATATTGTTGTTGCTCATATTTACCAAACAGAGTAATCAAAATATTGAGTGTGAGAAAATTGATGTGAGAAAAGGCCGTATCAGAGGAATTGCCCCCAGAGGCCATGGCTGCTTACCTGTCCCAAGTCTGCCACAAGCAGTGGCTCTCCTTTCTCTTAGCATCATGATTGCTCATTATTACCCCCTTACACTCTAAGCTTAAGCAACAGTTAACCACTTGTAGTTTCCTAGCAAGACATGCTGAGTCTCACTTCTGAGCTAATCCCTCTTCTACCCCCATCTCTGAACTATTCCCCAACTAATACCAATTTGCCACGCTTATGTCACTTTAGGCCACTATTTGGAAGCTTTCTCAACCTTCCAAAACTGGTTAGCCCTCTTTAGTCACAGCATATTTGTGATTGTAAGTGAACTGACTGTGTTTGTGGCATTGTAATTGCCTGTTTGGCTGTCTGCAACCATCCACCCCACTCCATATCCATCACATATGGGTATGCACCTGCATGAACACACGTATACATGACTGTACTGAAATCTCTGTGGACATTTTATCCTAGGATAGCACATGATGGATGCATAACAAATATTTCATGGAGCCATCATCTTTTTGATAGTGAACAGCAGTAGGGGAACCTAGAGCAGTGGATCACAGGACATCACCTTAGATAATTTGTTGGAGGCAGTGCTTGCTAGCTGGTTCTGGCAACTTTTGCCAACCTGTAAGTTTCTAGGACATCAGTGGTCTGAGTCTTAGCATTACCCATTCTGTGACAGGAATCCTCTGGGAATCCTTAGACCTAACAGCATGCAGGCATTTGTTTTCATCAGCTTGAAAAATATCCAAGACTCTAGAGACTGACATTCAACTGCATTTTTAAGTGAAGAGATTTTCCCAACACTTAAAAGACCTAAAGAAGGTGCAAAGTGACTGTAAGAATGTGCCCATCCATGCCTCTGAAGACCTAGGAAGGCTTTTTTGTCTTCAGTATTTCATCTCAGTCAAGGGGATTAAAATATAAATTTTGATGATTAAAACAACTTCTCTGTTTTAGGAAGTAACCACAACAAAAATCACAGTCTAAATAAAAGTAATGCACCTTCTAAGTTGGAGAAATTATTTGAAAACACAAATAAGACTCTTTAAAACCTTGAGTTTGAAAACCTATGTTAGGAATTGAGGGAAGTAGAAACTGCCAGGAGATTTCCTACATATTTTTTCATACCTTGATCAGTCCAGAACTGCTGTAAAAAAATAACTTTCCTCTTAGTATTTCAACATATTTGCTACTGGTTCCATCCAGGACTATGTAGCCCAGAGGATCAGAGAAATAAGAAACATTTCACTGAAAGAAAAAAAAAATGAAACAAGTTTTGCAATATCTACAAAAATGCAGGGCTTAAATTTACATGGGAGGCTCGAGAGAATTCTTTTCAATCCACATGAATTTGTTTTGTCCTTGAAATACATACACGGCATGGGAGTACTTTAATGATTAAAAAAAAAAATGGATTGGGGAACTGGAAAGAACTTCAGCCTTACCTCCTCATTTTACTTCTGAGGATCTGAGACTTAGAAAAGTGAAGCAAATTGTCCAAGGTCATTCAGAAAAGTAACTGCAAATCCAAGTCTAGAGTTCATGTCTCTGGATTCCCGATACAGTGTTTTACAAATTACATCAAACTACTTCCCAATGAAGATCTTGGCCAAAAACAAACCTTGCGCAAAAAGATATTTAATGACCAAATTATTTTCAAGTTGTTTTCTTCACAATTTTGGTTTAAAATTCTGTTCATCTCTTCATGTGGAATCTTTTCCAGAACAAGGCTTATGATAGACATCAACAGTCAGTTCTAATCTAATGATGTCATTTATCCTCAATAAATAATATAAAGTCAATAAAATATAAATATCCACAAAATGTGCATTATAAATTATGTAGTAAGATTATAATGACAAGATATGCATTAAAAAATGTTAAACATTATCATTCGGACTTAACTAATACTAATTTTCTATTGCTTAAAAGAGAGGCTCATGATACCATCTGTGACAGAGGATTTACTAATTAAGTTAATAGCATAAAAGACAACAAAATAATGAACTGTAAGGAACAAACCGTTCCTAAGATCTGAAAAAAATTACCTGCAAAATGACTTTATAATGGAATATGTTCACTAAAATTGTGTCCTTTTAACATTAAGGCAGAAAAATTTTTATATAGTTTTCTTTTAACATTTAAAAATAGTACAGTGAAATTTATTTCCAATTGGTAAATTCTATTTTTTTATTTATAATAATATAACACAATGGTTTTTAAACTGTGCTGTACTAATGTTTGAGATAATAGCAAGAGGAAACATTATACTACCTTCCCACAACCATTTCAAAATAGATCAGCTTTACATGTTTCATACATTATGATCCTTTGTAAGAATTTTGGAGAGAATAGGTATTCCATTAAAAAACCAAAAACAAAACCTTAACAAGTGATTAAGCTTAGCCTAATCAATAATGGAACAGATTAATCTTTTGTGCCTTTGGATGTGATAGAATGGGAAACAGACAATATCATTTATTTAGTATTCTTCTCAAGAAAGCTTTAATCTGAATCTAATCAGAAAGAAATAGTCAGATAAGCCCAGAAAGAGCTGTTCTGGGAAAAGCTGACCCAAAGTCTTGAAAAATGTAATTGATAGATGAGTGGTAGACTGTTTCAGGTAAAAGGCAACTCAAGAGACATGACTGCAAATGCAATGAGTGAAGCTGGATGGGATCCTGAATCCAAGTAAATAAACAACTATCAACCAGCCAAGGACATTGTTGGAGACAATAGTGGTGATTTCGATATAGAATATATAATTAAAAATGGTTTATTGACTCAATAATATATTTCTTGGGCATGATAAAAATTTAATTTAAAAAGTCTGTTTGCTCTTTTCTTTTCTTTTTTTTTTTTTAAAGACAGGGTCATGTTTTGTCACCCAGGCTTGAGTGCAGCAGTGCAATCACAGCTCACTGCAACCTCAACCTCCTGGGCTCAAGCAATCCTTCTGCCTCAGCCTCCTAAGTAGCTGGGACAATGGGTGTGCAACACCACGCCAAGTGAATGTTTGTTTTTTAAATTTTTAATAGAGACAAAGTTCTCGCTATGTTGCCCAGGCTGATGTCAAACTCCTGACCTCAAGCAATCCTCCCACTTTGGCCTCCCTAAGTGGTGGAATTATAGGTGTGAACCACTGCAGCCAGTCTCTAAACAGCTTTCGTATTAGCATGATATTTAAGTTTACCAAATACAAGGTATATATGTACACTCTTTTTGATTCGAGGATATTATTCCCACTGAAAGATAAGAAAACTGAGGCATGAAAGTAATATCAACTTGGTTAATCTGGGTACTCCATTTCCCTGAATCCCCTTCATTGTAAGGTTCTAAGCTTGGGTTGGCTAAAAGAGAATTTTGTGTGAGATTTGGAAGGCGAAAGTGAAGCAGTGGTCTGACTCCGAGAACCTCATCAGATATGGTGAAGTCCAGGGGCAGAGATGCCTGACAGTTTCTACATTGTGTATTTCTTCACTTAGCATCCAGCTTGTCTTCCTGATGCTGGCAACAGCTCCAGACCCACCACAAGATGCTTGACTGCACAACCTCATGCAATGGAACTACAGCAAGGCAACACATTTCTGTAGATCTTCCCTTTTGTGGTTCCACTTTGGTGGCTACACATGTTTGGTTTCTTAGATTTTCACAAGCTCTGGCTTGTCTGCCATGCCAAATTTCAAGCATATGTTTTAACCTTATTTCCGTAAGACTCATCATGGCTCTGCTCCCCTGACTGAACACTGACAAATACAACCATGCCAGTTTCCCAGGTGGTAGAGCCAGATTTCTTCTCAGCCTCCACATCCTGATTCCGACTCCAGAGCTCCTTCCAGTGGACATAGCATCTCCTCAACCCTACAATAAATCTGTTATTATTAAAATATTTTTAAAGCATTTATTGTTGCAGTGGTGGTTGTGTATTTGTTTTTTTAAACTGATAATAAACTCTCAAGTGTTTATTAGAGAGATCAAATTTAATTTTTTATCAAAGAATTGAAAGGTAATAAAAATAGTGATGCACAGGTAAAGGTAGTTCTATTGAAGAAAATTTTTGAGCTGCAAGGTGCTTTACAAATACTTTTACTTGTAAGAATAGAAAATTGAGAACTGGAAAGATAGGTAATGTGTCCAAAGGCATTCAAATTATTAAAGAGAGAAGTAGGGTTAGAATAAACATATGCTATATCTTAGAGTATGTGTTTTGGGTTTATTTAATTCTAGAAATTAACTGATGAACTTCTTTATTTGAGGATGGCCATATGGTGGGTAGTTATAAGACCAAATTTCAAATCGGACTCCTACTCGTCATATTTGTGCCTGTGACCTTGTGCAAAGTACTATGCCTCAGTTTTCTCTTGTGAAAACAAGACATCTGGTGTATAGTATGTGTGCCTCAAATATAGCTAGCTTAGTTAGTAATTTGGCTAAATTAGTTACATATCTTGAATTTTTCCAAAATGGGTTCTACACTTTAAAAGCTTAGAACACACACACGTACACACACACATGTGTACACACGCACAGACACACACTCAAAGGAAGGGGCGGGGAGAGAGAGAGCACAAGTTAAAGATAGTTAATAGCCACTCATTAATGACTTATAACAGGATTTGGATCCTGGATAGTTATCCAGAGTGCTACGGGTCAATGGGAACACAGAGTATCCAAATTGGCCTAAGAATGAGGGTGATGCATTTCTCTGGGAAATCAGTGTAGGGAGGTTGAGAAGGGAGAGGTCCCAGGATCCGTGGCAGAGTGAAGCATGCAGAACTCAGCAAAGGGAGATTCAGGGCTCACATGCTGTCATGGTGAAGACTTCAACTAACCTGAAGTGGAATTTTGGATTCTGAGGGGCTCTTCAGAATTGCCCCAAATTGGGGCAAGAGGGTCTTCATACTCTTATATTGACCAGTCATTAGATACAATGTATCTTGCAAGAAGTAATCTTGGGTGATGTTACTTTCTTTTTTTCTTTTTTTTTTTTTGAGATGGCGTTTCACTCTTGTCGCCCTGACTGGAGTGTAATGGCGCAATCTCAGCTCACTACAACCTCCACCTCCCGGGTTCAAGTGATTCTCTTGCCTCAGCGTCCCAAGCAGCTGGGATTATAGGCATGTGCTACCATGCCTGGCTAATTTTTCTTTAACTACAAACAGTGCCTGGAAAGGGGACTTCAGCTGCAACCTGTCAGTCAACATTTCCCGGAAGTGGAAGAAAGAAGCGCTTTAGTATTGAAGGGGGCAATGGGTTGACACATTACATCTACCACAGTAGATATCAGGGAAGACTTGGAATAAGAGAGAATCTTAAAGATTTAAGATGTATCCATGTGACAAAGTTAAGTTTATGTGTTGAGTGAGTAAGAATATGGCATAAACAAAGGCATGGAGGATTTAGGGCAATCGCAAATAGTTACCAGAACATAACCGTTAATGAGAAGAGAATCCAGGTAGGTAAAGTTAGGGAGAGTGTATGGCAGCAATAGGTGCATAATTAGGTAGTGGCCAGGTCACGAAGAGTCTTAGTGGTAGACTTTCACCTGCAGATATTTGAACACTGTTGAAATATATGAAGGAGGGAAAGACCAAGTTGTCTGTTAGAAAAATCATCTCAACAACAGCATGGAAGATATATATGACAGTATGAAGACTAGAGAGGCGGGAAGGTTCTATAATTGTCTGGGTGTTAGATGATGAGGATCTGGATAATACTACCTCTCTAGAGGAAGTATTAAATAATTTCACATTGGTACATGTTAGTTCATATGCTATGCTTATCATGACACTCTTACATTATTATTTTTTCTTATTTATATTCTCTTGGGTTCTACAGATTTTATTTTCTATCTGAGAAAATTATTTGGAGTTTCCTTAGAGGATAAAAGAAAAATATGTGTAATACATGCACATTTATAAGCTCATCTATCCATTCACAACACTTTCTTTTAATTAATATGTCAAGAGCATGATAAATGTTTTTTTAAAAAACAACACCACAGTTAGGTTTAAACATTAGGACCACACCTGTTACAAGAATTTTCAAACAAAATTTCCAAGATAGAATATGTTTTAGAAAATAAAACCTCAAAAAATTCTGAATTTAATTTAATTTAATTTTTGAGAAAAATTATAGAAAACAAAAAATATAAAACAAAAACCTAGTATGAATTTCATAGTTTTATATTTCAGTCGGAATTTAGTTGAATTTGACCAAGTCAACTGACCAAAACCTCAGTTTTCTTATTTTTTAAATGTGTCTAGGCCCAGAGCAGTGGCTCACTCCTGTAATCCCGGCACTTTGGGAGGCTGAGGCGTGCGGATCACGAGATCAGGAGATCGAGTCCATCCTGGCTAACACGGTGAAACTCCGTCTCTATTAAAAATACAAAAAATTAGCCAGGCATGGTGGCAGGCACCTGTAGTCCCAGCTACTAGAGAGGCTGAGGCGGGAGAATTGCTTCAACCGGTGAGGCAGAGGTTGCAGTGAGCCGAGATCGCGCCACTGCACTCCAGCCTGGGCGATAGAGTGAGACTCCATCTCAAAAAAACAATGTGTCTAATAATACCTACCTCCAAAAGAGGTTTATATGCTTGTAGTGTTAAAAATCATTTCATAGGTTATGGAATACTATGCAAATCTTAGTATTAATACTTGAAACAATTGATCACAAAGACACATGCCAATTCAGAGGGAAGAGACATGAATGGACAAAAAGCACACGAGGCAGTGATGGACAATGGGAGTTCTAACTGCAGGCCACGGGAGGCATTAATGGGCCTAGAGAAGCAGTACTGGGCATACGTGATGATACAGGCAGGGAGAAAAGTTGCAAGGGCTTAGCTTCTGTTTTCAGGCTTCTGTTCCATTTTTCTTTGAAAAAGCGAATGACACCATCTTATAGTGTGTTTACTTTAATGAATCTTTCACCAGAGTAAGCATTATGTTTTAATGAGTTCTCATTTCCCATTTCATGTCAACGTGAATCGTATACTTGAATTGCATGAGAAAATGATGACTGCAGATCTACTTTCTGTTAGGTCCCTGCAGGAAAGAGGCCAGAACCACTAACTTCGTGTCAGCCGCATGACAGAACAGAAACCACATTGAATGAGGCAGGAGTTAGACATCCCTTATTTAAGTCTTTCTCCCTTTTTGGGCAAAATTATATATATGAGGTTCATATGTATATATATGTGTGTGTGTGTGTGTGTGTGTGCGTACACATGCATATGCATGTGTGTGAGGCTTGAAGAGTTCATATGTATTATATATCATATATTAGATTATATATATATGAAATATATATATATATATATATATATATATATATATGAGCCTCAGCTTTCCTTCCCATAAAACCAGAGGTTTGAAATTAAATTGTTACATTTCTTCTGGCTTTATAATTTTGATTCTCAAGGTTCACAGTTCTATCAAGAAAGAAAAATGGGGATATCAGAGTGTATGCATCACCCTAGCAGGGAAGACTTACTTTTTGATCATAGATCCCTACTGTGTGGTGAGAATACAAAATCACACAGATGTCAAAGAAATGAGAAATGCTCAAAAGGGCAGTGGGGCACTCTAAGAGGAGGTGAGTGCTCCTTCCTCATGCAGATGGCAGAATGGCATACACATCATACACTCCGAAGTGCACCGCAGATGCCAACAATCCTCCTAACCCTGCCCCAACACTCTGTCCCCCAACACCCTCCAAGCCTGACACACATGCATATGCATGTGTATGCACACACACACACACACACACACACATGCAGCCACCTATGAAAAACTGAGAGACATTTTGGAAAGGAACCAAAGCAAATTCTTCAGGAGCCTAGAAAAAGACTAGACTAATTATTTGCTAGTCCTATTGTCAGGCTGTCTGACATTAGCCAAGTTTCATATAGTTTCAAGTTTCAGGTCAAAACATTTACATAAGAGTATCCCTGATGTTTAACAGTGGTTTTTCTTGTTATAAAACTTTCAAAATATTGACCTCCTTGGAAACATTTCTTCTTACACTCCATTGCATTTTATAAATGTCTCTTCTTTGGTTTCTTGAGCTGCCATTAAGTAGCTTCCCCTCCACCCCCACCATGAGACTATCAACTCTTTTAGATCTATTTCTCATTCTCTGTTGTGGTGACATCATTACTATTTGTCGAGAAAATGATTATTATGTCTCCAAGGATCCAACCCCATACGTAATCCATTAAAATGAAATGAGTTGTGCCTATGAAAATATGCAGAATTCAAACTTTAAAAAAATTTTAAAAAAAACGTTTGTCTTGAAAAGACAAATAAGCAGCAGAAACAGTTGAACTATGAGATAACCACACAGGTTGAAACAAAACACACACAAGGGTTGGGTTGCTATTGTTGCAATTACTTGAAGCAATGTGCCCACCCTTTAATTCATACAATCATATTTTCAAGACAGAGGTAGAGCAGTCACAATATTGAGAGTTAAAAATCATTATAACTCTAATTTACTAAGAATGAAACTGAGGCACACACAATTAAAGACCTGCTAGGCATCAAGAATTGCATTAATGAGTAGCAGTATAAGAGTAACTAAAATATCTTCCCTGTTCCCAAGGAATGCCAGCCAGTTTTTAGTGACCTAGTTAGTAACAAAGCTTGACTTTGACGTCTGTAAGACCAGCGCCCAGTAGAATTCCAGGAACACAGAAGTAACACAATAAGTGTTCGTGCAATGAATCCACCACATCACATTATTTCCTTAGCCATATTTTTGTGTGTTTATTTTTCCCTAGTAGACGAGCTTCTCATTGAAAAAGGATAATTGGAAACATGTATCATTAAGTGTATAGTTTATCTATTTTTACATCTGCAATCATGTATTATGTATATTGATGCCATTATTACAATTTATTTTTGCTTTTTAGATTTACCAAGAAAACCCTCTAAATCATGCCTCATCTTCTCTTTTATGTAAATCATTCAAACATAAAAAAATTTTACTTTTGTCATCTTCAAGATCATTTGAAAAATGCTAATTCAAGAAAGATCATCAAAAAAAGTAGAACCAGAAAATCTTTTTTTAGAATAAAGAGATTATTTAAGCCAATGAGTTTGAGTATGAAACTCTTATCAGTTTCATATATATGAATTCACTGCAACTGCATGATAACCACAGAACAACAGTATGCTTGACTTCATTCACCATTCCCTAAAATTTAAGCCAATATCAAAGATAGTCAACCTACGAAAACTGAAATTTAAATCTTTGAAAAAGTCTTTACAGGCTTTTTTGTACCTCTTTGTAATAGGTCTAGACAAAAAAAAAAAACAATTTTCATTTTGAAGGATGATTTTCATTTCTTTTTTTCATATTTTCCCACTACAATTATTAAGTGGCTAGGTCAAAGTTAGTCGAACACTACACTGTAGCATGACTTACCTATAGTTTTGCTTTTCATTTCCTATGTGGAATCTGTCATACTGTGAATAGGCTCGGTTCCCTTCCCAGTCCATTAACTCAATTCTTAGCATGTACTGCCTCTGACTGGTAATGGCAAAAATAAACTCATTCCCCAGCCAATATTCACCGGAGGGATTTCCAAAACCCTGGGAAACAATATAGAGATGCAGTTGTTACTTTAGAGAGGAATTCTTTTCATGTTCAGCATTTAACTCTTTTCTAAATAATAATTAAAAATTATTAAAAAGTAAAGGTTTTTGTTTTTTACATTTTACACTTTTTCTCCAGTGATTGACATTTCAATAATTCTGTTTCTCTTCATCAAAGCTTCTGTCTAATTCTTACTTAGTACAATAAAACCTCTGTTATTCAAATCTGTGTGGATGAGACATTTTGTATAAAATAAATCTAGTTAATAGGTTTAACTGGAAAACAATTCTCAATTCAAGGTTTGCTTTTGAAAATGTTTCTAAATTACTAGTTAACAAAATATTTTGAATAGAGTTTAAAGATTTTTCAATGAACACTATGAGAGTGATATTAGACAAGTTATTTAACAATATTATTTTTACTATTATTATTCACAAATGCAATTATGTTTCAACAATAACTTCATATTTAGGTTGGTGCAAAAGTAATTGCAGTTTTTGCCATTACTTTCAATAGTAAAAACCATAATTACTTTTGCACCAAACTAATAGATTACTAGAACCATGACTTTTGGAGCTTTAACTTTCTTATTTTTAAATATTAATAAGCAACCCTGTAAATCCATGACTGTAATTATTTACAAAGCTGCATTGGCATTGGAATTTTGAGGCAGAAGGCTGATTTGTAAGTGCTCCTGAGTGAACCTAGCTGACTGCTTGGCTTCTGAATGTCAACATGACTTTATTGTTCTCTTTGGGGGAAGTCAAGGTTGTTAAGTATTCAAAATAGTTTCTTTGTAGGGAGAAAAAAGTGGTCCCAAAAGAAAGCCAGCGCTTAATGTTGGAGATGTTAGTGATAGGAAAAGAAAGAACCCCTAGAAACTTGCTGGCATTCTAGATTTGGAGTATTCACAATTGCCTCAGAAAATACTCTTTGGCAGTGCTTGAAGTTCAATGTAATTCTTGATCTACATATTTGTTTCACTGGCCATGTTGTGAGCTCCCTGATGATAGAAACTGTGTTGTATTTGTGAATTTCCAAAAACCAGTGAAGAGCTGACATGCACTGAGCATTCCAATAGGTTTGTTTTGAAATTCAAAGAAAAAGGTAGAAAGGAAAGGATAGAGGAAAGAAGCAAGAAAGGGAGAGAGAAATAGAGGTAAGGAGGAAGGAAAACAAAATATTACAGCATTTTACAATAACACATGGAAAAGTAACCTTAAAGCACAATTCTTGTTGTAGACAGTACAGTTGAGTCTTGGTGAAATGTTTCTTAAAGTGCCCAACTGGGTCACTTGCGCACTACCTCCTCTGCCAACTGAGTTACTTACCAAAGTTCAAAGGTGTTTGGTACCAAACCCATTTATGCCAGTTCAGTTATTGCAATATTTATAAAATGTTATGCAAATAAGTTAAATATTAGTGGGAAAAGAGAGTTTTAATTTTTTATAAATATCCGGATTTGCTCAATAAAAGCAAATTACTAAAACTTTTTTTAAAATTACGAATTGTTGGAACTCTAAAAGACTGGGAAAAATTTAAAAAATTTAAAGATTTTTAACATATTGCCTTGCATGTGTCTTCATGTACTGTTCTATTTTTAAAAAACTGAAACTAGAGATTGGATGCATTCTACTATGGGAAAGTTTTAGGAAAGAACTGATGACACAGAATTCCAGGCTTTGGCCCTCGTTTTTTTTTTTTTTATTAATGGGTATGTGATGTATACTGTTATATTTAAAGTTAAAATTAACATATGTGTACACTTTTAAAGTTATTCCCCAATTTAACTAAGTTTTTTGATAGGCTGAATAAGCTTGGTCCAGATTGCATTGAGTATATACTCTTCTGAAGACCATCCACCCATAGCTCACAGTAAAGCTATAAGACCACTGAAGTTAGTACTCCATTGGCTCTTTACTTCTCTGTTCCTAAGATGCTCAAGTCACACTTTGTAAAAGTTTCACAGTGGCAGGAAATATTAGAGCAATTTCTGGTGTGCTAAGAATTTTACACATTTTTATGGCAGCCAATGCTACCTACTAAGGAGAAGAGCAAAGCTTACCTTCTCCAAAGCATAAACAAAACAGAAAGTTACAGGAGGCTGAAAGTCAAAGAATTAGCACTTTATCAATTACAACAGCCCCTGGGAAGAAAAAGAAGACCACTAGGATTTTCCTTGCATTTTTTTGCAGCTCAGACATGTCAAAATTCTCCCTCTTGCCACTTGATGATTCCCTTTTCTGTGCAGTCATTGAAAAGGGATTCAACAATTATACTCAATGTGAATAAAGAGGCTGGGAATGATGAAGTGTTAAGTTTTGGGTCACATATTTCCATGCTGTTGAAAGCGTTGTGTGGATAAAACTCTCCAGCTTCCCCAGGGAAACACGCAGTGATCCTGGGTGAGCCTTAGAAATGGACAAGCATTAGCCTCATTCCTAGGAGAGCCTCCATCCTGTCTCCACATGCAGGCCTGTACTTCCCTCTAAATGGAAATAAATATCCCTTCCTAAACAGTTTGCATTTTTGTCTTTCAGGAAGAAGTGACTAAAAAGAACGCAGTATAATTTGCATTTAGAAACTAACATTTATTTCGAGCCCCTTCCCAAAAAACTGTCCAAGCATGCTCTAGTATGAGAGCAAAAGGTTTGAGTACAATGAATCAAAATGGCTGCAATATAGGGAGGAAACCTTCTAATAGCCAAGTGCAGTGATCCAGAAACAACTGTTTCATTATAAAGATGAAAAATACGTGAAAGAAGGGGAATTGTGTTCCCACATTAGTAAACTGTCTTTTGGATAGTTTATCAGGCATGACCACAGATCTGATATGTAGGACAAAGGCTTGACTTGGATGAAATAACCTCTACCCCTTATCTCTGGCTCCAGATTAAAGCCTTGAACTGCCACATATTTGCTGTAGAAATATCGACTTTGTTTCTGAGCCTCAGTTTCTCTGTCTGCAAAACAGGGATTACAGACATCATTTTCATATACAAGGTTTTGAGAATAAAATTGATAATATAACCGAAGCACTTAACTGAGCACTGATAGACAGAAAACACTTAAAAATCTAGCTGTTGTTATAGTTAAAATATATGTCATAATACACAGTAATTTTCTGGTTAGTTGCTTCTCTTCCATGAGACTGTGAGTCATATGCGGGGAAACAAGTTCCTTTCTACTTTGTATAAGAAAAGGAAAAAGAATAATCTTGGGTCTTGTATTAGCCCAAAAATTAATAAAGGGATACTGAAATAATTATTTAAAAGGCTCTCAGAGGACTAATGTAATATTTTACTAAATTGAGAGTTGGTTTATACAAATGAGTATTGTCATTTTAATCCAAAAAGTTAATTATTAAATAAGAAATTACAACCAACTGATTTCAATTGGGACTAAACTATAGTACTAATGAAAGCACAGACTACTTTCTTATTCTTACCTTTGCTTCCAAGTACTTAAGTATCTGTTTCCTTCGACTCTCCCTTAGTGCTATCTCTTTCAAGCCCTCTTTCCATATCTCACGAGTTTTAGGAGCTACACAAGAGGTAATTGTTAAGGTATTATACCATGCTAATAAGTTAATATTTGTAATAATTGCTTTCAACCAGGAATGCATATCAGAAACAGCTGTGGGGGTTTTAAAAAAATACAGATGGTTAGGTCCCCCGTGAAGATTCTGATTCAGTATGTCTGGGGTGGACTCAGAGAGAGAGCTATACCTGTAAAAGGTTGCACATGTAAGTCTGCTATGAACTGAAGGTAGAGATCCATATAAATATGATGTGGAATAGATATTCCAAGTGCAAACTAAAAATAACATGTTAATTAAATCAAATTATTTGAGTGGTATACAGGGAAAATGCAGGAGTAAAATCTCATCTTCATACTGAGGTCCCTATGGGGAGGCAAATTTTGATTACATGTCTGGGACTGTCCTTCAAAAATTCATATTCATGCCTAAAAGACAGAGTCAACCAATGCATATGCTCCAAAATAGGCTTACACATTATGGCACATAACAGTTGACCACAGGTCTTTATTTTACCCCCAATAGCCTGTAACGTCCATAAAAATAAAAATGAAAGTATATATGAAATTCTGTGCTGATATTGAAAAAGCAGCAACGAATGAGTAAACAATTACAATACAATTTCCTCTTTTTCATGAATAAAATCTAAGGATACTATGGCATGTACTTTTGTAAAAATGATGTTTAATGATGTCAAACACAATCACCTGAAAGGTTTTGATTCAGTAACTCAGATACATTGTTAATTGATTTTATTTCTTCTCTAACGCTCTAATAAAAAGATAAAAAGACACTGAAATTTAATCTGAACTAATGCTGACTTAAAATTGGCCTTAAAAGGCACATATTACTCAAAAACACATGCAAAGGAAAGATCAACATTTGTTAGTTTTTGCCAAAACCTGCAGAAATGTTCAATTTTGGTTTGTGCTTTTCCAAGTTAATAAAATAATTGTCTCTGATACTTTATTTGTTTTGTCTGATAATGCTCTCAGGAAGCGTTGACTTTTTATAGATGAAGTAAAATTGAAACCAGACACAGCCCATGTATTCCATGGGTTTAATCTTTTTTCACACAAATTATTTAAAAAATAAAAAACAGATAAGACAGCGCTGTGGCTTTCAGGGCACTTTCATATGCAGTTAAATTGTGCATCTCCTCTAAATGCTGAGACGTGCAACTCAAGAAAGACTGAAACAAATTTTGTATTTCAAAATTTTTAATTTCATATGCATTTTTCTCTTTTTAATGTGAAGATGTTAAAATATAGCTGAAAATGTGCTCTCAACTTCTTTCCAGAAACAAAGAACTCCCAGAAGGAATGGTGCTCACACTGAAATTTTTGAGTGGATAGGAAGCTCTGTTTATGGGGGTAATTGTTCTCAAAATAAAGCAAGTTTGCCTCCAGGACATTAGTCATTGCCTACAACAGTATAAAATTAGGCCATTTTGGGTACTATCTGGAACTCCTAGCTTCATTGCGTTTTATATGTGAAAGTACTGCTGATAAGTGTTACTGCTGGAGGCCACTAAAGGGTATCCTTATGACTTGAAGGAGCTAATATCTTCCCTAAGTGCCTCATTAAAAAGCCTACTCCAGACTTTCCTTTCAGGCAAACATCTTTACAAATCCATAAACCAGATTTTGCTGAATCTCCTCATGAGGAAGATTAAGTGACAGCTAAGCTTAGGTAAGATACTTGTAGGCTTAAAGCCAATGCCGAGAATCCAAAAAGTGGTAAACCTTTCATATTGACAGAGGTTTAAAAATAATGATAATATACAGTATATATTTGTAATTACATGTGATGGAAATCTTATGAAGCAAGAGGCAGCCCATAGATATCAATCACTATGAAGGGAAGGAAGGAGAGAGGAAAGGCAGAAAGGAAAGAGAGAGAAAACTTGATTTCTGCACTCATTGCCCAAGGAAGAAATGTAGCATCCTAGTATATATAATAGTAGATTGGTAAAGACTGGAGAAGAGTTGGGGCATGCCAAGTTCTTGTTATCCCGAAGGATGTACACCCTTAGCTGAAGAAGTGAGCAGGCAGTTCTTTGGATGCAGGAAATAGAAGTAGGTGTGATTGATAAGAACTGGCATAAGGAGTCTATATCCATTCCTGGTGGAGTCATGTTATTTTGTCTTTAGGTGAAAGAAAAACTCTAGAGAAAGAACCGAAACACTGTCTACCATGTGTTTTAACCATCTTGTAACATATGATGAATATTTTCAACTAAAAAAATTCTTCAGCCTCATTTTTAGCCAGAATATTTCAAAATTTTGGAGCTTATCTCATTTTTTGATCATGCAAAATTGACATTCATCTGATAAATGTTTCAAGTTTGAATAAAGCATGATAGCCTTTCTTATTTTAAAAAAGGGAGGAGGGGTAAACTCCATAAAACATGATGATTAAAGAATTTCAGTTTTGTTCCAATAATGAAAAAAGAATTGCTTAGAAATGGATATATTTGGTAAATACTTACAAGACATGAATTGATTCCATACTTAACAAGTCAGTATCTCTTACTTAACATGCCTAGCTTGCCAAGGCAGCAGATGTTTACAGTTAAGAATTCACCATTTTGGAAAGTCACCATGATGACAACTTTATGTTTATTTTTCTGTTATCATTAATTTTAATAATAATGTATTTCAGATTAGCCTGAGTCTCTATCTACAGTCTGATTTTCAGATGACTTCTTCACATCACATTTTAGTGGTGAAAATAATCATGAATTCAGATGGTTTGCAAAACAGTATTTTTGGCATAGTTAAGTGAAATTTTTGCTTTGATGTTTTCATCTTGGATAATAAATAACTACTGTTCACTGAAAATTCAGTGTGCCAAAGTGCTTTACTTACATTATTTCTAATCCTTGAAACATCACTGTGAGGCAGGTGAAGTATTATCATTGTCCTATTTTAACTAGTTAGAAAGCTAAGGTGCAGGTTAGGTGATCTGTCGAAAATCTCTCCTCTTGTAAATGGCAGAGTGAAGACTATAATTGTGTTTTGTTTTGTTTTGTTTTGTTTTGTTTTGTTTTTAGACAGAGTCTTTCTCGGTCACTAGGCTGGAGTGCAGTGGCGTGATCTCAGCTCACTGCAACCTCCGCCTCCCAGGTTCAAGCGATTCCCCTGCCTCAGCCTCCCAAGTAGCTGGGATTACAGGCACGTGCCACCACACCCGGCTAATTTTTTGTTGTTTTAGTAGAGACGGGGTTTCACCATATTGGCCAAGATGGTCTCAATCTCCTGACCTAGTGATCCACCCACCTCGGCCTCCCAAAGTGCTGGGATTACAGGCTTGAGCTACCGTGCCTGGCCTATAACTGTTAATATAAACATAATTCAAAGTCTTTTTGTTTTTGAATATAGATAATCTTTTATCCCTCATATATTTTTAGAATCACCTAGGTAGGAAGAGGCCTTCAAATCTGACCTAGCATTCCAATTCTCCATACCAATCCCAAAAGATAATGATATACTTTCTATTTCCACTGAAGATGGGGGAGGGGCTTGCCACTTAATAGGCAGTCTATTTGATGTTGGGATTAATCATTAGAGAGTTTTGTTCATACTTGGTCAAATTTTGCCTTCTTGGAATATTACTCCATTCATTATTGCACTCCCCTCTCAGACAGTGTTCAAATGCACATTCTAATTCAGTAAATCTGGTCCAGAGCTTGAGATTCGTGTTTCCAATCAGTTTCCAGAGGATGCTAATACTGCTGGTCCCTGGACCACATTTTGAGAAGCAGGCTCTACTATCACCTACCTCCATCCAGTCAACTAAAATAGCTATCAGATTTATGCCTAATTCTTTTTTTCTCCAGGTGTTTACCTGTTACAGATGTAATTTCTAAATTCCTCCCATCCTGCTTATAACCCCTAGGATAAGTTCACTTGTTTGAAAACCTCTAGAATTGAAACTATGTTTTTGATGTAACCAGAACATGGCAGACACCAGTGAGTTCTGCATTTTATGTGACCCCCTAAACTACTAGTAATGTACACTGAGTACATTAATCTTTGTTAATTCAAAATGAGCTTAGAACCAAATAAACCTCTCTTTCAAATACTAAGTCCTTAAGGCAATTTGTCACCCTTACCCTGTTTTCTCAGAGTTAATTTAGGTATTTTTTATCTAGGTGAAATATTCTACAATCATCTCTGTGGAATTATATCTTGCTGGCTTCAGCCTACCTTTCCATCTTGAGTTTATGAAATAACAAAGACATCAGGATTCCAACTTTGTGTAAGTCCAAACTTTTTAAACGTGCTTTCAGACTGTTCGACTGAGTATCTGATAAAAATGTAGATGCAGTGACACCACTAGAAACCTCCATTCATTTATTAAAACCTCTTATTTACTGTCATTTGACCAACTATGAGCCTATTAATGGGCAAACTCTGATGCAAATCAACCATAGTTTTTACAAATTGTCTGCAAGAATATCAAGACAGAACTGAGGCTAGTATAGCATTTCTTTCTCTCTACCTGGTGAGAGAAAATTTGTCAAAAAGTCAAGACAAGAATTATCTAGAGGTTTCAGCTGCAAAAGAATGAGAATCCATAAATATAGATTCTCCTGCATTACTATGCCTTTACATTCTGTCAGCAGATTTTAATAGTTAATATTGTAGGCACCGACTACGTGATTACTGGATTTTGGATTATTTCAACCCTTGCTCATCTCTGTTTCCTTTTAAAATGGGCATAGTGTTAGTTAATAGGGCTGATATTAAAAATTGATAAGAAATTACATATAGGGCAGACATATTGAGCATTAAAAAAGAGAAGAACTGTGATGATGATGATCATGATGATGATGATGCCTGCTGTTATTTTGCAGACCCCAGTGAGCCATGGCTCACAGTTCATACCTTTATGTACTCCTCGTGCCTTAAATCTGGACTTTCCTTGTGACCAACCATAACCAACAGAATGCAATGGAAGTAACACTGTTTCATTTCTGGGTCTAATAAAACTAAAAAAGGCTGAAAGCTCCTGCTTTGTCTTTGGAGGATGACAAGTGCTACGTAAGAAGTCTGATAACCCTGGATCACTTTACTGAAAGAAGCTTAGCTTAGCCACATGGAAAGGTCACATGGAGAAGCTTCCAGTCAACAGCCAGCAACAATTAGCCAGTTATGTGGGTGAGGCCATTGCTATTACCCATCCTGTTCCACAACCTGCAACCCTGCACAGCTCCCTTGGTCAGGCTCACGTATCCAACGAAGGTCTGAGTTCTAGCTTCCCCCACCCTCATGCAACTAGGAACAAATACAGACAATACACAACAGTTCACCAAATAATTTCAGTAATACGTTTTTCTTTCTGATGCACACGTGGAAATCATTTACTGAAAGTGATTTATGAGTGTTTTGTGTCTAATGAAAATAATACTAATGTATCATTTTATGTCAAAAATAACTCAAAACCACCTAAAAATACCAAGATTCATCATATAGCATGGAGAAGATAACTTCAAGATAAAACACCAAAAAGCACCATAAATTCTTCCATCTTACCATTTTATATTCTTTCCAGCCTCTTTGGAAATCTAGACTTCCATCTTCACGATGTTGTATTACAGTCCAACCTCCCCCATTGACATCCATATTGCAAAACACCTGACAAATGGAAAACAAAGTCAAGTAAAAAATACTTCTACTTTAAAAAACATATATCCTACATGTTTCAAAATAGGAATAAGGCAAACAGGTCTGCAGATTACAAAAACTGAAATTACTATATTGAACAATGTTAATTTAGATATATTATTGGTTATTTCTTCCTCTGATTCATATTTGAGTTATTTCTGATTAAATTCCATCAATGATGAATAAATTACGTGCATAAATTTTAGTCAGCTGAAAATTAAGTCTTTGTCTCAGACTATAAAACATTTTAAAAAATCTTTGTTTTAAATGAAAATAAGCATTTGAGTATGTTCAAAGTTTTGGAAATTCTACCAAATTTCCAAAGTTACAGACCATTTGATTGCCAAAACACATGACTCAGAATTTTAAAACTTTAAATTGATTGAAATGGGAGTACAATAAGAATAAAAAATTTTTAAAATATAATGTCTTTAACTATCACATATTTCATTGCCTATCAATTCTTACATATGTACATGTTACAGTAGATATCCTTGAGTCAATATTTCATTAGAGGCAACATTTGTGGCATAGCATATGTAGAATATATTATTTGCTTGTATTTTAGTCACGAACAATAACAGGAGAACATGACATATTGTATCTCTTCTGACTGTGACAAGAACTTCTTTCCCATGTGGAAAATTTATACAAATCTTTCAAAGACTTATGCATATTTTAATTATTCAAAATACAATGGTGTTTATTAAGAAATTGACTCATTTCCCCCAGGGTCTACCCAAGAAGAGAAACATATCTGTAATGGGATTATCTTTGGAGAGCAATCACTGTAATTGATGTAGCATGAATGTGGCAGCTTGATTATTCAACGGGGACTATGGGAAACACTATTTCCTCAACAACTGAATACTAAAGCATGTTGAAGCTTGGCTAAAGGTGGGATATGATGCAACAGCAGCAAGCAGGCTATGAGGACACAGAGCTAAGCTCTGATTAAAGGAAAAACCTCAAGTGTTTTCCCTGAGGCATTGCATTTGGAACACAAGTAGCAAAAAAGGTATAAAAGCAGTGGCAAGAAATGTCATTCAAAGAGCGAATTGTCCATGTACTTCCTCAGAGTGGAAGGGTCCAAGATATACATGCCTACTTGTGGGCATATGAAATAGGACAACTCTCCTCCCAAGGCTCTCGCCCTACTTTGACAACAGCCACACATACAGTATGTCTTCACTAACCCTAGGAATTGACTCACCTCCAAGACTGTACATTTGAAATGTTGATTCCTGTCCCAGTAGTCCCCACCACCACTATTCCTTTAATTTCTGCACCTGCTCTCAGTCCTCAACATAACCTCGAGCTACACTTTTATTTTCCATAATTCTACTTCATTTATTCATTTATTTTTTGATTTACTCAACCACCATTCTTGGGCATCAGTTTCCACTTACAACTGGGGGTATCATTATAAATAAAATATGGGTCAGGTACTCAAACATCTCCAAGTTTCAATAGTGACTGATCCCATAGAATTAAGGAGACAGAGTTCACAATTTTCAGCTCTAATAGCCTGAAGAATCATGGAGACAATAATCTAAATGAGAAATTTAAGAAAGAAAACATGAGCAAAGAAAATGATCTTAGTTTTGGATACCTCAAAGGCTAGCAAAGAAAATGTTCGTAGTTTTGGACACCTTAGCCTTTGAGGTAGCACAGATATCCAAAGAAAAAGTTTATTGAGCAGTTCGAGATGATCTAGACCAAGGATAAAAATATGGATAAGAGCATAAGGAAGAAAGAAAGGAATTGCTATTAACAATGACATGCTTGTTAAGGACCAAATAATATAAACACCTTACATGCATTTTCTAACTTATTCTCATGATAGTCCTAGTAGGATGTAGGTATGATGATCATCTCCATTTTACAGATGAAAAAATACTGAGGTTTAGAGTAGTTCAGTAACTTACCAGTGATTATACTCAACAATAAGCTCTGGATCTGGGATTTAAAATTGATTTGAACTGGATTCAGAATTGAATCCTATGTCTACCTAATTGAAAATTATTGGGAATAATCTGCTTAAAAGCATTTGTTAATAGCATGAAGACAAATGCAATTACTTAAATAAGTAAAGAAAAAGGTGGAAACAGATGTGTGTGGCAGGGAGTGAGAAGGGTCAAAGAATGGGCTTTGGTGAACACCTGAGAAGGAGAGAATACATCAGGAAACTTTAGGTGGGCAGGGATTTCTTTCAATTGACTGCTGTCCCCAGTACCTAGAGGTGTGCTTAGCCTGTAGCGGGTACTGAATGAATATTGATAAACAAATAGAGATGGAACAGGAGAGATAAAATAGGAAAATCTGATTAATGGAATGCTAAGAAAGACGGATTTAGAGTTGGGGAGGTGATCATCAAAGGTTTCAGAAAAGTCAAGATAAAAAATGATTAAGAAAATATAACTTCAATTTGAATGAAGAAGTCTTTAGTGACCTTGGTGAGAGAGAATGCGGATTCCTGTGGGAATAAAATCAGATGGCATAGTTTCAAGAGGGCATAGGTGGTGATTCAAGAGAAGTGGTCAAAGTGGAGCTTTACCAGTGAAATTTAAATGAGAAAAAAGGGAAGTGAAAATATCAAGGAAACATTTTTCTAGAAGCAGCTAATATCACTAGTTTCTCAATTAAATTTTATCGTGCCCTGACTTGTTAATCCAGAATGAATGTTTTTATTCAAATTTTTATTTCCTAATGGACACTGATTGCCTGAAAGTTTGCCAAGTTGTGTTTGCAAAGCTGTAAAGTCCACTTACATACTCAGGGAAAAGAATCACTACATTTATAAATGTAGAGTGCAGAGAGGAAACTATATTGTACGGTTTTTAAATTACTGTTACCTAGATTATTAAAACTCTATGCACTTAGTTTTTAAGTCACTCACAAATTTTTGAAAAAGACAACTTTCCTTCTAAACAGAGGCACCTTAGTTTTTAAATCACTCGCAAATTTTTGAAAAAGACAACTTTCCTTCTAAACAGAGGAATCCAGTGACTTGCAAATGTTCAGATGTGCTGAGAATGCTTCTTAAATAAAGACCTAGAGGAAAAACCATTGGGAAATATAAATTACCCAGGCAGATTACTAAATTGGAAGCTGAGGGACAGAGAGGTTAAAGGGTTGAACATATGCTTCCCAATTCTTATGTAGACTTAATAACATCAATGATAACAGCTGCTCTTTGTGTTATATAGGCACAATGGAGCTGAATGACACCTTGGTTAATAGCGCCAACTTGAGTGCTACATTGCCTGAATTTAAAATCCACCTCTGCTCTCTGTATGTACCTCTTAGATATTTTCTGAGAATTTGATGAATTAATGCATATAGAATTTTTAGAACAACGTTTGGCACTTAATAGGCATTGACACTACTCCCATCTCTTACATGTATTACTGATGACATAATATATGTTTATGCTATGCATTATACACTCTATGTATATAATGTAATATTTAATATGTATATAATATTTAAATTTAATATACTATAGTTATATAACATTGCATACAAATTTTATAATTTGTTATAATAGAAAATATACAAAACCAAAACATGTAGAAGTTCAATAAATTATCTTTATAATTATGATTTCTAGGCTCTAGTTATTATAATATTGGCATCACTAACCTTTGAGCATGCCACCTTTCTATATGTATTATGTATACATATATATATATATATATACACACACACACACACACACATACATATATCTATATTTAAGAGGTTGGACTCACTCTAGCAAAGACAAAACAGAAGCCTATTATTTTTAGTCAGAAAAAAAAATAAAAGCCTATGCTTAACAGATGAAGGAAATTTAAAAAAATAGATGGTAGGTTTTAGAAAGATTTGAGACATGAAAGACTTGAAAAGTTCATTTGCCAGTATTGTGTGGTCTGTGCTATCTGGCAGTGTCCTTCCTGTGGACAAGACCCTGCTACATTAACTATGCCTATTGCATTTATTGATCATATGACTTGGGCTTAACTCTATCCAAGAAATGACTGAACTGGCTCCTATCCCAGGCAAGGTCAAAGCTTTCAAGCATTAAACACCTTTTAACATAATACGGAGGCTTAAACCCAAACAAAACGGGGAAATTTGATTCACATAGTTTTTATACTTTTATGTTCCATAGAAGTTGGAATGATTAGACTTGTGAATGTTAATTATTTTTCCATACCATAAATGAAAAGGGCTTAACCCATTTGTTATAGTACTTTTCCAAGAATTAGGGGAATTACGAGTTCAGAATCAAATTTTTAATATTTTACAATAAGCAGAGTAATGATTAAATGGTTTGTTTTTTGGAGGCATTTGGTTTTGGAAACATAAAATGAAAGGGAAAGTCTTGTTTCCTACTACTATACATTGAAGGGAATTCAGAAAGAAAAATAAACACAAGCCATTAATAACATAAAAGCAAAAAGCAAATACAGAAATGACCTAAATCTAATTTTCTTTCTGCTTGAAAAGTTAAATAGTCCTAGAAAACCGTCTTTGGCTTCCACATTTGAAAAGATAACATTTCTCTAACTTTCAAAGACATTTTTTTTTTTTTGGCATGGAACAATGTCAATCGAAAAAATTACTGTACTACAATCCTGTTATGCTTGCAACTCCCACACTGACTACAAGATGAATAGTTTCTGCTCATTGGTTTGTCACTTTCCTTTAATAACCCTAGTTTATTTTTTCGTCCATACCATGCATATTTGACGCTTCGGTTTTTGTGTAGGTTGCCTTGAGATTCTTACCCTTGCCAAAACTTCTGGAAACATTATAATGAGCAATGCTTTGGCTAAGCCTACCCAGGGGTAGCACCAAACTTCCTGTTTACAATGTACAGTCTACATGGAAGGGTGAAAGTCTTAACGATGAATTTTGCTAGCACTTTTTATAGGATTGAGAGAATGCTGACAATTTATTTCAAGATGGAAAAAACTGAGATTATAGGACGGTGAGAATGAGGTGGGTTATAATGAGAACATGAATCAACTTACCTAATTTTCTAAAAATAAACCCTTGCCTGTGTAGCTCACATGTCACACCATGTGTTTACCACCCCATGGGGCAACAGGTTCATATTTAAAATTATAAATGATACAATTTCAATTATCGTTAACATAAATAATGATCCTGCTTAATCCTCTGATTAAAAGGGTGTATCCTAGAATTAGATTCCTTTGTTTCAAAGTCAATATTCAATATTTGCTAAGAATTTGTATGGGGCAGGTTATCTTTCTAAAGTAGGGATAATGGGAGTCTCTATCTCACAGGGTTGTTGAAAAGAGTAAATGAAGGAGTGTATATATATATATATATATATAAAACATACATATATATACTAAGCATATATATATACACTAAGCATATATATACTAAGCATATATATGTACTAAGCATATATATACACTAAGCATATATATAGATATTTAGATATACATAGCATATATAGATATATATAGCATATATAGATATAGACAGCAGATATATAGGTATATTATATATCTATATATAGATCTCTCTATATAGATAGATATAAATATCTATATATAGATATATAGTTATATAGTATATTTAGATACATACTATACTATACTATATACACTATATATAGTTATATCTAGATATACTATATATATACTATATACTAGTTATATCTAGATATACTATATATATACTATATACTAGTTATATCTAGATATCTAGATATAACTACATATCTAGATATCTAGATATGTAGTTATATCTAGATATAACTATATATAGTTATATCTATATATAGGTATCTATATCTATATATAGAGATCTATATATCTCTATATATCTATATATAGTGTATATATATAGTATAGTATAGTATACATCTATATATAGAGATCTATATCTATCTATATATAGAGATATATATGCTTAGAAGAAGACTGGCAAACTGTAAATGCTCAATACATTTGAGCTATTTTGTTAATCAGCTTGTAAATTACTTTTGAGGTAATTCATACAATATTTGTTCTTACCAGTGCTATGCTATGCAATTATACTAAGGGATTAAACACTAAATTTTTTACCTGCAAAAATGTGTATGTATGTCAGTCTGAAATACCCATCTTTATTATAGAACAATGTTACTACTTGTAAGAGAATCTATGATTATAACAGGGAAATAATAAAACAAGAGAATGAACATCTAAGTCCAGAAGAAGGCCAGGTCTTTCTCTCTTCAGCTCAGTTATCTCCCCTTCTCACCACACTCTGCTAGTATTTCAATAAAACTAAATCTAAATCTAACAATAGTCCTGACCAGGTAATATCGGAACTTCTCCTTCTTCTCTCTGAAAAGCCATGGTGGCCATTCAGCAGTGATAAAATTTGCTCCTTATGGGTACGTATGGGTATGTTACTGCTAACCTGTTCAGATTATTATTTTTTCTTAGCCTAAATATCAGAAGTTAATTCAGTAGGTACTTGACATTTGTGAATTTAATATTCTAAGTTTTATTTATTTAAGAAAACCCAAAAACTCCATCATATTTAAAATCCACCATTTTGTAGAAGCGTAAGCTTGAATCTTGCTTTCCTGATGAAACCAACCCAGGAGCCAGCCATGGAAGGAGTAAATTGGATTCTCCAACATTCTATTTTATGTAAGCATGAAAAGCAAACCTATTCAGGATTATGAATTGAGGTGGGATCTTTTTCTTCACATTACCAGGCGCAGTGGTTCAGCAAATAGCCTGTGCACCATTTGCATCTCATAATGTTTCAAACTAGAGTGTAGTTGTGGTTATATATGAACTAAAGTCCATAGAATGACTAAAGCTGTATTTGTACTGCACCCCTTCCCACAGACCACATGGTAGTACTGATGATGAAGTCAAAAAAATTCTAAAATTGTGAATATTCTTGATCTGAAAACTTTGGGAATTATTTTTAGATTCATTTATATCATAGAATCACTATGAGTCTAAATGGAAGTTCGCTTAGTATTTTTAGTTAATTTTATTTTTATAGTCAGGTTATAAGTTCTAGTGGAACTGACAATAATTTAGAGGTTCTTTCAGGTCTTGAGTAGTACTGTAGGTAAATGATAAAGCAAATGTTTTAACTCCACCTCCTACTCCAGATCAAATTCTCACATACTTCATCTGCTGTGTGTATGGTGTGTGTTTATGATGTGTGTGTGTGTGTGTGTGAATTGAATTTAAGCTTAAGTGTGATTTTAGGATATCTTCCTTAGAATAAGTTATCTTCATCTCCTCATTCCCAGACTTGCCATTGTATTTCAATTTTTCATTTGTTTGCTTCTTTAAGCCATGGGATTCAATGTAATCTTGCACAGAAATCAAACATGAAAAACAGGCAAAACCACACTTCTCTGGTAGATGGCTGAGGTAGCAAAGTACAGAAGAGTGCCTCCTGCCTGTCCTCCCTCCTGTGCCCACTCCACTCCTACATTTTACCCCCTTATAGACAACATCAAAGGTATCTTTCAAGAAGAAAATTTTGTCCCAGCAAAGGGGAAAAAGAAACCATTTAGAGCTAACATAAACAACTATTCATTATGGAAATCAAGAGAGACAGAGGACAGTGGTAAAAGGGAAAATAGAATTGTATCAGACCTGGACTATAGTCCAGACTTCCTGGGTTGCCAATTAAGTGGCATCTGGCAAACTGGGCTCCAGGATTCATTTCCTTTGCCTATCAAAGGAGACTAACAATCAGGAAGACTAAGTAAGTTAGACTGATTTACTATGCACTGCATGGAAGTGTTGATATTGCCATCAGCAGGTCACTTACTCATTTATTCCAGCACATATCTATTGAGACCTACTATGTGCCAGAAACTATGCTAGGTTCCAGGAAATCAAAGATAAAAGGCACAATCTCTGCCTTTTAGAACTCTGGTAGTGAGAAAGTCATGTAAAGTTGCCTGAGGGAATCAGAGAAGATTCCAAGAGCATTGCACAGGCCCCAGAGGAAATGGGGATAAGAGACAAGTAATTTAGGTGGGGGCAGGAGGGGAGGACAGTTGTTTTATCCTGTAAGGGCATGCGGTCCTCTTGGGACCCTGGGCTTCCAGCTAAAACTCACAGACACTGAAGAGCAAGGTTCTTGCCTAATCTCACTCTCTTCAGCTGTCTCACCTCAAAACTTCCCATATACCCTGCTTTAAACAGACCATTTCTATCACTATACTTATTGACAGCATTTTATAACTATCTGCATAATTGTCTATCTTCATCATTACAGTAGAAACTGTTTGCTCTATATTCATGTTCCTAACAAATGCATGACATCCACTTAACAGTATTGAATGAAGGCATAGATGGATGATTTAATGAATAAATGGTGGAAGACAGTATACAAAAGAGATGTTACAGCAGGAAGATAATGTTTGCTTACTCCAAAGTTTACCTTGGGTCCTGTTCAACATACTGATGAATCCGATCCTCCAACCCACTCTTTTATGTAAATATGGAAAGCAAATTCTTTCAAGATTATGAAGTAAGATAGGAAATGTTTCTCCTATCCTAACAGGAGCAATAACTTGCAAATAGCTATATCTACCCCTCCCTCTCCTCACAGTATTTGGCTTTGGATAATGTGTGTTCTCTGGATTGTTGGGTCTTTGGAAGATGGCTTCTCTTTCCCATAGACTCACGGTAGACATGACCTCAACATGTAATCTGTACAAGGCAAACATGTATGAGCAAGGGGACATCCTAGGGACACCAGGGAATAAATGCAAAATTTTGTGTGAAAGAAAAGGTATGGGGATTGGGGATTTCTGTACAATAGGGTTTTCATCCTTTATGGACCTGGGAAACAGAGTATCTCTGGGAGAAAAAAGTTCAGGCATCTCTATATATATTTCCAGTTTAACAAGCTCACAAATCAATCTGATTATCCAGCAATTCAACTGGGATCTGGCTTACATCTCGTAAACAAACACTTCTGGTTTTACCTTTTTGGGTTCTGGCATATTATTAATATAAATAGTGTAGATTCCACTTTTATTAAAACCAGCTTGATATACATCTGCACAGTCTCTAAATGGTTTCTCTTCCTCTCTTTTTCCTCCCTTTAGTAAAACTGCAAAAAAAAAAAAAAAAGATTGCAATATGTGAATATCAGTACCATTAGTAGCCAAACTGACTCCAATAATAGCTAAGCATGTCTTCATTTCCTCCACACAAATGTCAATATCGCACATAGTAAAAAGTCAATCATAAAGACAATACTAGATTTTGAGGTAGCTTACAAAATTAAAAGAAAAAAAACTGAAGGAAAAAGCCGTAGAGCCATTTTTAACTGAATGCTTATATTTTACTTAATTTCTTAATTCTTTTTTTTCTATGTATCCTTTCCAAAACATCAGCTTAAGGAAAAATGACCTGGGCATGTAATATCTTCAATTGGTAGCAATTACGTCAAGTTTCCTGCAAAATCTCTAAAACGTTCTTACCTACATTTCACAGGAAAGTCTAAAAAAAGTGCTAACACACTTTTTGGAACAGGAAGACATGAAGATAAATTCAAACATAAAAATGCAATATGGAAGTTTAAAACACTAAAACAATGGAAGTACTGTTTTTCTGTGACTTTATATTGAAGAGCTTCTAGAAAATTTTACCAACAAAACAAAACAAAACAAAAAGAATCAACAACTCTTAACAATAATTAGATTTGGGAAGTAGAAAAGAGTTTATGACCCAACTTAACTACCTACAATGAAAATGTAACCAAACTTTACTTTGTTCTTTCTTTAATGCCCTAAAGTTAAATCATCAGGCAGATGATACACAAATAAAAGAACAAACAAATAAGACTTTGAAATTAAATTATACAGGTGAAAGAGTCACAGTAAACACTAGAAGTCAAGTGAAGACAGAAAATCTATTAATAGTTAGAGACTGTCTCTACTGAGGAAAACCTTATTTTATTTACTGAGCTTTATCCATTATTAACTTCTTACAAATGAAATAAAAATGCAAAATGACCCACATTTAATAGTTCTTAGCTAAAGATATATGTGTTATATTTATAAAGTATTTATGATTTAGTATTTTCTATTATGTATTATTTTAGTAATTGGTTTTATTTAACCTTTTTCTAGAAATTAAGATTAAGACTATTTTGTTATCTTGCCCTTAAAGTTTCCTACCAATAAATATCTGCTTTCAAACACATTGAGTTATAATAGTCTTTTATAATAAAAATACCAAAGGCAAACTATGAATCAGAACTTTTACATTAATTTTAAATGATCTAAAAATCTAAAATCCTGGCCTGACTTAATACTGGTTTCATACTAAATACTGGCCTTTAGTTGCCTAATGTTTACTAACTTATAGGTATTGAGCAGTCTAATCTTTATGGAAATAATTACTATTTCAATATAAATTACTCAGATTTTTAAAAAATATTAAATTATATTTCAAGAAAATGAAATATTTATGTCAGATATGTTGCCACAGCAGAAAAATAGTACTAAAGCATTTAATAACATTATGATTTTCTATGTAGCTCAAGTCTGCACTAATGGTTTTAATGAATCATACTAATAATTACATCTAAATACCACCATCACAATTGCCATGTCAACACAAAATAAATCAACTAATTAAAGGGCTACAGATTCATATGATAGTGAAGAAGTACTGCACAGAATGTATGCAAATAGCAATTTAAAGATGCATATATAAATGCTTACTCAAAAGCCATCTTTAATGACACTGAGGATGTCAATGGATTATATAAAGGTATCCATTTCAAAAGCATTGACGTCGTTTACTGGTATTCGTTTATTCTAACTTTACGGACTGCTATTTTTCTAAAACAAAAAAAATTTTTAAATCCCACCTACTGGATCCTTTATTTTGTTGGAAAGTTGAAAATAAACAAATCAGATGCCCAGAAAAAGAGATGTGAAGAAATACCAACTAAAATTTATGATCACTTGAGAGGACAAAAAACACAGGAAGATGTGGTCAGCAGGAACCCAACGGTAAACCCATTTTTCTCTTTTGAGAGAGAGAAAGTCATTTATCTATGGAGGAAATGCTTCTCTTGTATATACCACATCCTGCCCTCCCTTTTTTAGTTATGTATGGAGAACACATTCCCTTCACTCTTGTCTGCCATCTCTCCTCCCGTTTTTGCTTTTTCTTTCCACTTCAGGAAGATGTTGGTGAAGTGGCTATGTGTGGGAAGAGGAAGCTATTTCACACACATTTTTAGTAACTGAGAAAAAAGGAAAAAGTTGGGTGTTAACTTATTTTTGTGAAAACTAACAGTATAAATTTGTTGTCAAAACCATGAATACAAATTCTATACTTGGGAAAATGGTTTGAGAATTCTACCATCAAAAGGTACACCTAGTATTATGGTTATATTATGGATTTTTTGTTGTTATGGTAACATATCTGAAATAGATATTGTATTTTCTTGAAATTTAATTTGGTATGTTTGAAAAATTGAGATACTTATATTCTTTCAAAAAAGTCATTCTTTCCAGAAAGATTAGATTGATTGTTTTTAATTACTTACCAACTAGCAAGCATATGCCTGAAAGTTAATTTAGGCTACATTTTAGAGTAGCAAGGCATTGAAAATCATTGTAAAAGTTTCATCCACAGCTTACCTTTGGTATTTTTATTATATACTACGGTTTGAATAAGGTCCCTTTGATAAGGGTAGATTGACCTTTAGAGTTTTTTTTTTTTTCCTTAATCTATAAAGTGAGGTAGTTATAAATACCTCTGAGATGGGTGTATGAATTACCTAACACAGTGCAAAGACAGTGAAGCATAATAAGTACTCAAGAATGGTAGTTGTTATGGTAATGACAACACTGTTAACAGCAATATTATCCTGTTACTCCTTCTTATGGAAGAGACACTAGCAGAAATGTGGAAGGCCAGTCTAGGGGGTGGTGGATGCTGCTGTCTTCCACCTTCTAATTAAAACATAGCAGTTATAGTTGACTAGTTATATTTAGGATCACATTGAATTAGCCTCTCCTGGTCAAATTTGGCTAATTGGCTGGTTTCATTCATTGAATAACTCAGATTATACCATTGTTTACATTTAAGCAAACCCCAAAACAGGCAATCTCATCTTGCTGTGTATTTTAAGCTTTACCTAAATAGTTAAGATTTAAAGATTATTTCAGATGAAATTATAAATGATTTATATGTCAATGTGTTGGTTATAGAAGTTTCAATCTCATGAGTTTTTGCATGACTCGTTTCTTTGTTAAGTACTGCAGAGTTCTGAAGTCCAATGTCATGCATAGATATTATAAAACTGGACACCTAGGAAACATTCTAAAACCTAGAGAGACAATAACATTTGAATTTCCTGAACATTGCAAGTATCAGCACCAGTGATAAGATTTTTAGGAGGTCTTGAGCTTCAGTTAGATAGAAGATAGAAATTGGAGGAATATTTAGTAAATGACACGAGACAGATAGATACAATAGACTTGATGGGGCCAAGAGCAGTGGCACACCCTGTAATACCAGTGTTTTGGGAGGTAGAGGCAGGAGGATCCCTTGAGGCCAGGAGTTCAAGACCAACCTGGGCAGTACAGTGAGACCATGTCTCTTCAAAAATTAAAAATTTAAAAAAAAAGTCTGGACTAAGATTTGATGGAAGAGTAAAAGAAGCATCACCGAACAGATGTCGGGGGGAACCTTCTGGAGACCTGAAAGAGGGCTGTATCTATCTCTCAAAGTGGTTTACACTTTTTGTAATAATGAACTGATTTGAAGCACGAGTTAAAAGGTTGATCTTTATGTCTAAAATTCTTTCTTTGACCAGATATTCTTATTTTGCCTTTCTTATTCTTTAATTTCTGATGAGTTCATCTTCCCTCTCATTGAGAATTTAGATCCCTGCCATTCCTATCACTGCTTTCCTAGCCTCCCTTTTCTTTCTTCTTAGCCTCGATCCCAGAGTCAGGAATTTAATAATGGTCCATTTGGCATCCCTGGTCTCTCCATCCATTGTCCTTTCATCCACTCACCTTTGCATAGGTAAATCCCAACCCCCAGATGGGCATTCATTCACTTTCTCAACCCCCTTGTAGACTGCAAACACGGAGTCATTTGTAATAAACTTCCTATGACATTTCCTGTAGAGTGTATTGCAAATCTTTCTACTGTTTTAAAAAACTACATCTTATCTTCTCTCACTCTTTATAAATGACCTTTACGGTTTACTATGAAGATCAAAGCCATTTGATATGTCTCCTCCACTCCCTTCCTCTACCCTACAGAAGTTGTCTTTGCCTATCTTTCCCCTCGCCTTTTTTGTTGACCTCTCCTAGTCCCTTTCAACTTCTCCAATTGTTTTTTCTCTTTCCTCTTTTATCGGTTTATTTTCCTCTCATCACCTACCATATAGATGTTCACTAAGATTCCATTCTTGGATCTCTATTTCTTATACATCTGTTCATTTTGCAAACTATCTATCATGGCTTCCAACTGCGGCACAAAAGATTTCTAATATACACAGGCACTTTTTAACACTGAGTATTTGCCTCTCTCTTTACCTTCAGATTCATATATCTACTTGCCTGTTGGGCAGTCCTTCCTGCTACACCAACTTTCATTTGTTTAATGTTCCATAATCTTTCCTTCCAAACCAGGTGTTTGCTCTTTCCCTTATTAGTCCCACTATCCTTCTCCAGTTTTTATCAGTTAAAAATTAATTAAAGTGTTAATTTTTTTCTAATAAGACAATTAGAGTATGGCTTTTCCATTTGTCCCTCTGCTTCTTATCCTCTCTTAGTTCAATCATCCTATATTATTATTTCAACAAACATTGATGGACATTTGCTATTTTTAAGACTTTTCCTAGGCAATGGAGATACAGACATAAGAAAGCCCAAGCCTGCCTGTCATGTGATCACAGCCTGATGCGAAAAAGATCTTCCATGAACGCTATACCCATGATTAGTAACTTTTATGATAGGACAAAACTCAATTCAAGGTGGCTTAAGCAAAAAGATAATTTATTGGATCATGTAACTAAAGAATCCAATGTAGTACTTTAAGTAAGTCATGGTAAGGTTTCAAACAATGTGACCAGAAATTGGTTTCTTAGTCTTTTTCTTGACCCACTTATTCTTGGCAATCAACCTGGTCACAAGATAGCTGGCAATAACTTGTAAGGCTATAATGTCACCAGTTTAAATACAGCACCAAAGAGAGAGAATGCAGACAATTGTTATCTTAGAGGTATGTATCAAGCACATTAGGAACATGCAAGAATATACTCCATCCGCCAGGTGGACACCAGGAAGGCTACCTAGAAGAGATAACAGTTGAAAGAATAAAACATATAGAAAAGCTTATCTAAGCTAAATTTAAGAGCCTGGTATGCTAGTTCAAAGACTTTGCCCACACCAATATCAGCAAATAAATCTAGAAAGTCCTAGGAAGGAATCATTATTCATTCTTTTCATTTAGCCTTATCTATACAACCAAATCTTTGTCATCTAAAGGGATAGAATAGAGACACAAACAGGTGCATGTCTGTCTTTCACCAACCAACATTCAGTCAATAAGCAACCTGAGACCCTGATGCTAGCAGCTGTTGACTTTATCCTGATCTTCCCTTCCTTTACCCAACCAATTTAAATCTAGATGGTGCATCCACCACCAGACTGACTTCAGGGGAGGACCATGAAATCTAAGGCAGAGGGTCACTTCAATTCAGATGAACCCTCAAGAGAAAACTTCCTGGAATGTGGAATTGGTAATTATTAGCCTCAGCAACACTAGCCGAGAACACGGAAGGCAATTAGCCTTGCTACCAGAGACAGTGTAAAAAGCCAAAGCCCTTTCTCTTACCCATTTTCTGATGAGTTGCTATAAAGAAATCAGTTCTTCAATCGTTCGTTTTAAACCTTAAATATGGCTAATGGTTCATGTATTTCCAGTATTTACCGAACATCAGAATACATGTGGATCAGGTTATTTGTTCAAGGATAGTCCTTGAGACATCATTATTAGGAAGATCATAGCACTAGAAATTGACCCTGAACCTGTGATTTCAACACAACAGGTCACTGAAATTAACTGAGCATATAAAGGAAGAAAACAGCACATCTGACAAGGTGCAAACAAGCAAACAATTGATTGATTAGATTTTGTGCTTTTCAGCCAGGTGTGTGGGCATTTCATAGAAAAAACATTTTGAAGACACTCTCTGGAATCCTAATTTATTCGAAAGAATCTTTAAAAGTGGAAGAAGGTAATGTCTTGCATTTCAAGGGTGTGGAAGAATTAAAAGATTTCCAGGCAGTCCAAGTTTCAATATTTTATGGGTGGGTATAGGGGTGAGGGATATTTACCAATGACTTTATAAACAGATATACAAATATATATATAGCTACACAAATACATACAAGCTGTATGCTTATAAATGGAAAATGTTGAGGTTGGTATTTTTTCTTATAGAAAGCATATGCATACAAACCTAAATATCTGTGGGCTGATATCTCAGCATGACTGTTTTTAACCTACAAAAATGGCAATTGAATATGGTTATATGTGTGTGTGCATGTGTGTATGTGTGTGAGACAGTATAACAAACACATATATTCTATTCTTAAATACTTTTAATTTGAAGTCTTTGATTAACTAAAAGTGTACTTTTTTATTTAAAACAACTACTTCTTTTCTCAAAGTCCCTCTAACCCTGGAATAAGGGAACAGTTGAACATCATTTATCTAGTGAATTATTATTTTAATTAAACATTTTTTAAAAAGAACTTCTTTGCTCTTATTTAAATTATCTATATGTAATTTTATAGATAATCTATAAAATCTTAACTACCATTTTTTATGGAACTATAATAATCATGATCATAATAAAATCAACTAGCATTAACTGAACACTTACTATGTGGTAAACTCTGAATTTTGTGTGCCAAGTATGTTTTACATGCTTCATTTTGTTCAATCCTTATAAATTTCTTATGAGGAGTATTTATCAATATATTGTTTTACATGGGAAGTTGAAGCTCAGAAATGCTACTAACTTCACCAAAACTTGTAAGTAGTAGAACTCTCTGACTATAAAGCTGAAAATCTTAACTACTTCTTACTGGCCTTTGAGTAAAGTGAAACCCAAATAGAACTTCAGTGAGTCATCTGTCACAGAATCCCCAGCAATACTTATCTCTGCTGACAAGAGCACACCCAAGGTCCTGAGTTATTCAGTATAAGCCGTAAGTCTGAAAGGGTACAGCCTCATCTCATGGAAGCAGGTTGTATGGGAAAAGAGAGAGGAGGCAGCAATGACAAGAACAAAGAATATGTTGACATGAGGATAGCAGAGACACAGGCAGTAGAATTGTCTGAGATGAAAACCCTCAGCAGAAAAGTGAAGCCGTGACAGCCCACAATGTCAAGAGCTAACAGAGGATAAGTGAGAGGTCCCAAAGCAGCCATATTGGATTTTATCATGTTCATACCCTAAAAGTCACACTGACTCAGGATTTACCCCTATTAATTTTAGGTATTATTCTCATAAGCCTGGTAGTTGGTCTCCCAGCCTACGGACTATTTGCTAGAAGCTTCAAAGACAGAGAGGATAGGCTGGCGGGGTAGTGAGAGTGGGAATATGTGTGTGTGTGTATGTGTGTGTGTGAGTGTGTGTGTGTGTGTGTATGTGTATGTGAGTGTGAGTGTGTTTATGTGTGTGACTGTGTGTATGTATGTGAGTGTGTGTATGTGAGTGTGTGTGTGTTCATCTTCTAGTATCAGGCATGGAGACAAGAAATTGGATCATTGAAAGTATGTGTGTGTGTGTCTGTGTTCATCTTCTAGTATCAGGCATGGAGACAAGGAATTGGATCATTGAAAGTACGTGTGTATGTGTGTGAGGAAAAGACAGAAAATTTTAAAAAGTAGGCAAAACTAAGAAATGATAAGAATTTGGGCACTGAACAATATAAAGGGGGCATACTATATACTTTTCCAGAGGCATCACGGTATTATGATGAAAATTAATTCATATGGATAATAACGGATTAAATTATTAGAAAAAAAGTCATAATTTTATTCAATTTTTCTCTTCCAAAAAAAGAAAGGAGAGGATAAAAAATGCAGGTAATTTTTCATCACATTTAAAAATTTTCATAAAATTTTACTAAAGGGATACATTTTAATTATCTGAAGAATATATTGCCCATGATATATAATTGCAGATATACAAATTTTCAATAATACTACGATATACATAAGACATACAAACTCTTACATTTATGTAGAGATGCAAAGCATCCTATGTCATAAGTGTAGCTCTAATTTAAAGTCTGTTTTAAAGTGGAAGAATAATTAAATATCAATTCTACATATTTGTACTGTAGTTTGATTACCATGTTCAAATAAATTTTGCAATTATCTTCTAATGTGAAATGAATCTCATGTGTATAACAACGTATATTCAATGCCTATTACTACCTAAAGTAATCAAGAATGAGGAAAAAGCTGGGTGCGGTGGCTCACGCCTGTAATCCCAGCACTTTGGAAGTCCGAGGCGGGCGGATCACAAGGTCAGGAGATGGAGACCATCCTGGCTAAAATGGTGCAACCCCGTCTCTACTAAAAATACGAAAAATTAGGTGGGCGTGGTGGCGGGCGCCTGTAGTCCCAGCTACTCGGGAGGCTGAGGCAGGAGAATGGAGTGAACCTGGAAGGCGGAGCTTGCAGTGAGCAGAGATCGCACCACTGCACTCCAGCCTGGGCGACAGAGCGAGACTCCGTTTCAAAAACAAACAAACAAAAAAAAAGAATGGGGAAAAATACTTGACTAAAAGGTACAACTGGAAATACACACCATCTTTGTTTAATCAAGTAATCTTTCATTTTACATAAAATTAATTTCTTTGTTTTCCCTTTGGGCACCCTGTTGGGCAGTTACGAATGCTGCACGGCCCCTGCCATTTGTTCAGGAGCTCATTTTATTCACAAAGACATTTCAGGTGTTTCGTGTGTGTTAATTTCCCATATACTTTTTTTCAGCCTGGCTAAAATATATTGGTTTTGTACAAAAGATTTCCCATACATGTGGGAAAGCTTAAGGGGCATCTTTTGTGCTCTGCTATGAGCAGACAAATATAATTTATTTCAGCAACAGCCATTAAAAATGGAATGAAAGTCCTTGGGCAATGCTGTAAACATAGAAAGCAGTTGCCAGATGTTTTTGAAAACTGACACATACACAAAACTCCACTTTGAAGTTTTAAGTAAATAAGTCCTGACTGTCACCACAAGTAGGTCACCTTGATTCTTACTCTTGTGGTGTAATATACTTAAAGAACAGTACTTGACTACCAGCCCTGGTTCTACATGGGCTTCTCCTCTGAATACAGGGCTTCACCGGTTATTAGGAGTGACACAAAACCAAGAGACAAAGTTGGAATGCTTGATATGAGTCATAAAGTATGTGGGTTTGTGTAGGATACCAGGCAAACTCTAAGGTGTGCCATACTTCTATGTTAAGCAATCTGACAGCAGAGCTGGGACTAGAACAGAGATGTCATGATTCCTGCTCCTTCTAAACCACCATGCCTGCCCTCTCGATGGTATACACCTGCTCCCAGATACTGGAGAGAAACCATCTCAATCTATAATTCCTAGCTCTAGAGAGATAGGTTGGATAATTAATTATGATTAAGATTAGGTTTGTGCGTGTCTGTGTGTCCATGAGGCCTAAACAACTGGCAAAATCTCCCTTTAGAACCAAATTTCCACTTAAAATTATACCCAAAGTTCAAACTCACTATTCTAAAGGACGTCATCCCACTTGTGAAAATGGAACGTTCACACCTAAAAATAATTAAGATAATTAAGATACATGCAAACATATAATAAATACACAAGTTAAATGAGGTCTGACATTTGATATTACATTTGATAATTTGACTTATTCATAAATCCATTAAAAAGATGAGTAATTCTTTGTAGGTTACATATTAATATGACTCCTTAGCAGACATAACCCCACTCAGAATGTGAACACCCAAACCAGCACAAGCATGAGATTCCAGTGTACTTAAAGTTAGTTTTCATGTTGATATCCTTTGGTTGATAATAAATTACGAGTTCCTATAGGAAGCTAAAAATGTTACTAGTTGTTTTTTTTTTTTTTTTTTTTTTTGAGACAGAGTCTTGCTCTGTCGCCCAGGCTGGAGTGCAGCGGCACAATCTCAACTCACTGCAAGCTCCACCTTCCAGATTTCTGCCATTCTCCTGCCTCAGCCTCCCGAGTAGCTGGGACTACAGGCGCCCACCACCACTCCTGGCTAATTTTTTTTTGTATTTTTAGTAGAGATGGGATTTCACTGTGTTAGCCAGGATGATCTCGATCTCCTGACCTCGCGATCCACCTGCCTCGGCCTCCCAAAGTGCTGGGACTACAGGCGTGAGCCACCACGCCTGGCCAAAATGTTACTAGTTTTAAAGATTCTTTGCAATTGACTTTTAGAAAATCTTATGCTAAAAATAAATATTTGTTTATACACATTTAAAGCTAAGTGTACAGTTGCAACATTCCCCAGATTTTACCTTCTTTTTCTCCCTTCTTACAGTATAAAAAATTTCATGAGGTCTTCACTCTATAGTTGATATGATGCATACATATTTAATGCTGTTAATAAAACATTTTTTCTTACTGTCTCTCAGAGTAATTATAGGTGTCATTTGGTTCAGTGTAAAGTACCATATCTTATCCGTGACTAATGTCTACTGTTCTGTTTTGTCCCTGGTTTAGAAAATATCTGTTGAATTTGACTTGAGTGTGGATGAGACCAGGAAATGACTTAGTTGAAAGTCTATTCAAACTATCTGTGCTTCTTCGCTTTAGCCAACCAGGCTATGAAAGCATAAGGGAAGAAGGATGGAGTTTGCTCATGGTAATATTGGAACATCAAGGAAACACTCTTTTTGTGGCCTTTTACCCCTGTAACTTCCAAGCCCAGCTGGAACCAGGAGATATCCCTTTTCAGATAGTTCATCTTGTTTCTGAAGTTAAAAACTCCAATTCCAAAAGAGAATTAACCACAAAATTTCAAATCTCCTCCGAAAGATGGGGTTTAGAAATAGTTCATGGGAGAGGTCAAGGACTATGTTATTTTTTATTTTGTTATCATTAATTTGGCTATCCACTATTCACAATTTTTTTTACAGAAATTATGACTATTCTAAAAGGCAGATAACACACTCCATCAAAAAGGAGAAATATACCATTTCCAAAAATAAACAGTCAATTTTGCCTTAAGCCACTGGGTTTTATGAAAGGAAGTGCTAGATAGTGTGGTTCATTTTAAGGAAATTGTAAATGTTTGACATATAATTTTCTGTCAAGATAAAGCATTTCCCTCATTAAATGGAAACAAGTACTCACTGCAGTGTTCAGCAGATGACTTCCTGTATTTTTCTTTCTCTTTCTACCTAATCTTAAATTGTGCATTACAAGTAGTAAATGAAAAACCAAGTATTTTACCCAGTCAACGAAACTGATATATTCCATTTTTATCAATGTTTATATGACTGACATTCAAAAAGTTTTAATTTCCTCCCATCACTTGTGATGTTTTTAGAGTCATTCTTAACTCAAGGGACTTGCAGTTCAAACTATCTCATCCCTTACAGAATGATATAAACTTCATAAACTCAACAGACACAACATGGGAGGTAAATTCCTTTCAGATGGTAGAATTATTCTGAGAATCAAGCCAAATGACTCCTCAGCACTGAGAAGAAAGCAAATGCCTCATTTCCCCCTTTAAGAAGACTAGAGGACCCAAAATAATGATCAAATGTTCCATACCACTGCAATCAGCTTCTGGGAAAGACACTTTAGCTCAAATAGTGGTCACTTAAACATCTGTAGTATCAGCCATTATGTCTCCGTGATAATGTGAAATGATTCTTAAAAATGAACTTCATGAGAAGCTCCTATGAGTTGAAATTTGAACTTCTTACGAGATAATTAAGTATATAAACATGTTCATGTCTCTCAGTACTTATTTTTAAGTTTCCTCTACTCCGTGTGCCTCCCTAATTAAAGTTGTTATCTGTCCTTTCACATTCAAGTTTCTTGAATGCAGGTATATAATGATTTCTGTTCTTAACTTCCTCTCACTCATTTTAGTCTTTGAGATATGCAACTGAGCCATGTAGCATACCAAACCTCTGCATACAGAAGGTTCTTTTTAAAAACTTGACTGTCATGCTTACTTGCCACTGAAAAGAACATCCTTCATAACTGTCCTTTTTTTTTAAACCTTCCCAAAACACTGCTTACTACTGTTTTTCACGCTGTCTATATTTTTCTTTCAGTCTCTTTTTTTTAACCTGTCCCTTAAAAACCTTCAAATTTTTCTGTCTTTGATTTTTACACTGTCATTTTTTCATACAATGCACTCATAACTTTGGTATGTAAATGCTCTCAAATTGTACACAAATGTGTGCTTGTATCCTTGCATTTTGGGGTTGGGGTAAGTGGAAAGGAAAAATAGCCGTTTGCATCTGGTTTCCTGATGGATCTGTGACCCCTACATGAATAAGAGCCATTGCTTTATATGCACTTTCTATGATTTTACCTCTTGTCTCCTCTGAGGACAAATCATTGTTCTCCTTCTAGAATCCGATTTATCTGCCTGCCAGACTCTGTCCCACAGGCAACTCAGTCAAAATATCCCAAACTAAAACTCACTATTTTTTCCCTTCCAATCTATTTCATCTCCCATGTTGCTGGTTTTAAAGAATGTGATCTATGCTCCCTCAGTTGTTTAACCTAGAAATGTGCAATTGGTATTAGATTAGACTTCTAGGAAGTCATTATTTCTTGCTGATTCTAATTTTTCTATTTTTACAAATTTCTTCCACTTACTTTTCCATTTACCCCTGTTTAATATGGACCTTACTATTTCTTTCCTAGAGATCACTTTGAAATTCTGACAAAAATCATCAACTCTACCTTGTCCAATATGGTGCAGCGTGTAATGTACAGTATTCAGAACAAGACTCTGGGTTCAAATCTCAGCTTGCTCACTTGCTAGTAGTGTGATATTTAAGCATTATTCACCTCTCTGTGCTTAGCTTACCTTTCATATAGAGTTGGTAATAGAACCTATCATACAGTGTTGTTACCAGAATTAAATAAACTAATATATGCAAAGGTCTCAGAAGACTGGCTTGTGTTAAGTATTTGCTGATATTATAATAACGGTAAAAGCACCCATCTGGTCCCCTACTCCAGGCTTCTCAGCTTTACAGTATATTTTTCCTACATTGTCACTGGGGAGATTTTTGTAAAACACAAATATCACCATTATCATCATATATTGACAATGACTGCTCATTGATTTTAAAGAAAAAATGTGGCCTTTTTGGTCTCCCTCAGAGATCCTCTCTCTAAATTCATTTTAAGACTTAGGCTACAGCCCGCTCCCATGACTTCTGGAAAATATACATGCCGTTTGTACTCTCTGGTGTGTCCTTCACTTTCTTCATTTTTTAGACTTAACTATCATCTTCCCACTAGAACAAGCTTGCTTATATTTTAATCCTAGATCAATGATTTCCAGCTTTGTAACTTTGGGCAAATTCTCAAATTCTCTGTAGAGGTTATAAAATTATGCTAGGCATGGTAACTCCCTCATGTTGCTGTTGTAAGGGCTAACACGTGGAAAGCCTAAGCAAACTAGAATCATAATAAGGATTCAGTAAAATCCCCAAGAAAACTCTAGAGATGCTGGATTCTGCCCTTATCCTTCTGTTCCTGCCATGATTTTAATATTTCTCTGTGAGCTTTGCTCGGGTCCAGGCACCCTAGGCTCACTTCTAGCAAATAATTCTGAAAAATATTTGTTTACTTTTTTCTCTCCTATCAAACCCTAGGTTCCTTAAAGCCACAGAATGAAATACATCTTTTCTTCTTCCCAGTAGTCTGAGCAATATTTGGCACATTATAGAAACTTACCAAATATTTGTTAAATAAAAATGAATAAATATCATTTCCCCAGAACAGAACAGTTGCTGCAGAACTGTTTTGAATGAATGGATACATTTATGAACCACATCCTGCTATAGCAGAAATGAGCTTCGAGCTGATTTGGGCAGTGTGAGACAATCAGACGATGTAAGTTTATAATACAGTCTAAATACTTTTTTTAAAAACTTTTTCTTTTCTTTTTTCCTTCCTTCCTTTTTTTACATGCTGTTAGTAATTAAATTCCCAATTATATATTTGCCACGTGTATGTTCAACATGAGATGACATTTTAATCACCACTGTACATAGATAACCAGTGAATTTATTTTTATTTTTATTTTTATTTTTTTGAGACAGAGTCTTACTCTGTTGCCCAGGCTGGAGTGCAGTGGCATGATCTCAGCTCACTGCAACCTTTGCCTCCTGGGTTCAAGCAATTCTCCTGCCTCAGCCTCCTGAGTAGCTGGGATTACAGGCATGTGCCACCATGCCCAGCTAATTTCTGTATTTTTAGTAGAGATGGGGTTTCACCATATTGGCCAAGCTGGTCTTGAACTTCTGACCTCAAGTGATCCACCCACTTTGGCCTCCCAAAGTTCTGGGATTACAGGCATGAGCCACCGTGCCTGGCCAACTAGTGGTTTTTTAATAGTCACAGTAACAGATTATTCTCCCCTGAAAGATTCCAAACCTTGTTTGTATGCCTTATTAATGTAAATTACTTAATTCCAGCAAATATTTAATTTTGGTAATTTTGAATTGCCAAAAACATGAAGCAATCGGCTGAGCTTTGACATTGTGATAATACTGAGGGCAATATTTCTTTAGTGGATAATGTTTCTAAGAATAAATGTGGCCCAATGTTTATGGATGAAGGTTAGACAAAAATAAATGTGTTACTCAGAAGCCTTACAAAATGGATGCAATTCAGTTTGAATTGACTATTTGCCTAAGACACCATTATTGTCTATTAGGAATAAGAAGAGGAAAATTTGGTGAATTATTTCAGATAATGTGTTTATTAGTTGTCCTTCTTAAAAGTATCTCACAACATCAGATGTGTTAGTAGAAAAAGTGCTGTGAAACTAAACAAAAGCACTCTCTGAATGCAAAGATAGATTTACAGTTTCTGGATCAAACAAATGTTTGGGAAAAAAAGTACATGTCTAGCCAACACTTCCTAGGAATTCTTTATCATATAACTTTAATGTATTATAGGCATTTTAGAAGGCACTAAAATAAAGATAATTACAATTATTTTAATGTTGACTATGACTTAACACAGAAGCTATGCGTTTTATACTAACCTCTTTTAATATTTCAACATTTAAGAAATTAATTCATTTACTTGTTTATGTATGTATTTATTCTAGGCCCTCTATTTCTTTTTTAAATTTGAATTTTTTTTAATGACAAATAATAACTGTATATATTTTTGGAGTAAAACGTGATGTTTTGGTACATGTATACACTGCAGAATGATCAAGCTAATTAACATATCCATTACCTCACATACTCGTCATTTCTTTGTGGTGAGAACATTTACAATCCACTTTTTTGGCAATTTTGAACTACATAATTGACAAAAGTTGTATATATTTATGGTGTACTACATACCTACCGGGTAGATATTATGATCCCATTTTAGAGATCAGAAAATGGAGGCCAAAAAAGCTGCCTGGATGACTGTCAACATTCAAACACTCCGGGGCACTGTATTTAAACATTTTCTGCAGAGGAAGTTTTGCTTATAAAGCACATAATGAATGTACTTAACTGAATCTTGTCCATCGAAGGAGAAAGAAGAAACTAAAGTTTAATGAATCAACTGTGTCTTCAGCAATGGGATCTTCGCTTGTATATTGAGCATCTAATGTAATTCTTTCCCTATTGTGGTGAAATAGACAGAATTCTCCTGACTTTATACATGATGAGACAGCTTCCTTAAGGTTAAACTGGTTGCCAATGACAGGGGAAGCTCATTAACATTTTTTTAGTCTGGCCTTGCAGTATTATATTCAGGCTGTCTCCACAGATTAGTGGGTCAGATTGAAACCAGAAGACCTTTTAGGGTCAATTAAAATGTTTGGCTTTTTGGATGACGACACAGCTAGTGTTTTTTAAGATCTTGTAGAATACCTATATTTGAGCTTTAAAATGTACATTTTAGAATATTTGATGCGTTTATTCTGGTATGCTTATTTTGAAATATTTGCATATATATAAATTTATAAGTAAAATATTTACATATAATCCTTCAATAAATAATAAATTTATATGATATATAAATTTTGGTCATAAAACAAAGAAAGGCTTTACCCATGTGTTTTAGAATTTGAATAAAAGTTCATTTTAATAACTGATATTCAATCTAGTATTATGCTATTAGCCATTTAAAATTTTAAATTCACCATAGCCAACGACTAAGGCTCCAGTGAAAATAAAGATATGCAGACAATGAAAATCTTCATAAAAACCTTATGAGAGCCACTTTCCACTTTTGTGTCTCTTATGAGTTCTAAAAGTAACTAAATATTTAGTTAGAACGCTTAACAGTAAGATTAAAGAAAAAAGAGATTAACGAGAAGCAAATAAAATCTATGGTCATGACAGCAGAGAACCTATTGGAAAATTAGGCAATTACCTTAAATTAAGATGGCAAATCCTGTAGTTAAATCAAGATTCATTTCAGAGTTTTGTCATTAAAAATAAAAGATATCTAGAGGCCTGGAATATTTAGACAAATTCAGTTTCTATGATTATTATTACTATTTTTTGGATATACTACATCATAGAACAGACACAGTTACTTTTTTCACTTCCTGAATGGCTATTAAGGGTACCATCTATCATGGCTATCCTCATTTTTCAAAAATGTTTCTTAAATTGAACAGATGTTTGCTTCCTTGATGTTGCACCCAAAGTTCAAACCTAGCCAGAATATTTACTTTTAAAGTCACACCCTCTTCCTCTAAAAGCTTAAAGACACATTTATTAGGCAAATACTCAGAAAAGAAGTTAAATTATGATAAGTACGCAGACATATGAGCTCTGTGAGAATCACTAGGGCTTGACATCCCTAAAATCATGAAATAAAAACCACTATTCCACTCCATGTGCTTTAAGTCTTAGGATGATAAGAAAAATGTGTTTTCAATCTTTCCCAAAATGTATTCAGCTCAATATGAGAATAGATATAACTTGTATTAATACTTAATTGTTAAATACTCATGAGTTCTATTAAAATTCTCTGGCAAAATACTACCATGCTTTCCTTCCAGTGGACTCTAACTCAAGATTTTGGCAGAGTCTGACTGATTAGCAGGCTTTTCCCTTCCCAACCACATTACTGAGCACACCCAAATGGAGCTCTGGGAACTCACTGTTTAAAAAATATTACTTTACAAAGCATATTAAAGGCTTGTTTAGACTATCTAAAGGAGATATAACTCGAGGTAATGGAGTGTAATAGAGAAATATGAAATGTCTTTAAAACAAAATCACTTAATATGGAGTTATCTTCCCTATTCATAACTATAGATGAAAGCATGAAATTGAACAAATTTGTCACATAGCTCAAATCCACTTTTAAATTAAAGGAGCCTCCCCATGTGTACATTGCATATGCTCACTGAACCATTTCATGAATGGTCACATAAGCCACAGCTTAATAACAACAACTTGCAGATGTAAGTGGTATTCTCTTTCACTCATCACCATTTACAATTCCATCTTCATTCAGAGAAAGGCTGATTAGAGAAATACAGAAGATGACTTCAAGTTCCAAACTTTGAAGAGCTCTACTGAGGCTCACTAGAGGTTCTGCCTGAAGGAAACAGGTGCAAGCAGAGGCATTCATTCAATAATTGTTAGGTGGATGGATGGATAGACAGATGTATGCCTTCTAAAGAAATACAGGGTTGTAGATATTCCCAAAGGTTCAATGGCTCCAGACATTCTAGTGATATCAAAAATTTGTATCTCCACTGTCACAAAGATACCCCAGAATTAATGAACTTAAATACCCTGATTACATCTATCCTGCACAGGACTAAGCACAAGTGATCTTAATAAACATTTTTAATAACAATAATCCTGCCTCACTCATAATACTTGTTTCAAATAGTCTGTCTGTTTCTCTGCAACCCACAATTTCCTACCCCATTCCCTTTAAAAGGAAATAATAAATATTCATTTAAAAATGGAAATCCTCCTGAAACTCTCCCAGCACTATGAACTAATTTTTAACATTGGCTCATCTCTGTCCTATATATAGTTAAGTGTCTAACACCATAATACCAATTATTTATTCGCGACAGTATCACAGATTTTATCTAAGGTTAAAAGACAAAGAAGAAATTAGAAAGCTCTTTCAGAAAGACATTGCGGATTCACAAATTTAGGCTTATGAATACATTCTCTAGGTAGAAACATGAGAAAATTATCAACATAACTTCATAAATGATTCTAACCATAAAGTTCTTCTGCTATTTTTTACACAGCAATCAATGCACTGTAGAAAGCTATATTGAGTATTTACTTGATCAAAGGAAATAAAATATTAACAATACCAAAGTGAGGAAGACATTCTTACCACCTTCTTTAGTGCAAAGATTGACAAGGTTGTGGACTGTGTCCATCAGCTCCAGTTGCTGCTTCTGAAGGACACTGTTGTTGGTGGTAGCTCTGTTTAATTGCTTTTCCAGCTCCTGGATTATATATGTTTGACGAGTAACCAAGCCTTGAAGGTTCTCTTTCTCTTCCTTTAAGGTGTCCAACTCTTCCTTGTGTTTTCCTTCCATTTCTAAGATTTTATGTTCTAATAAACTACAAGGAAGTGAAAATAAAACTTAGATTTGAAAAAATGTTATACAAAAAAACCCTTATAATTCAATTGGTTCCTGAATTTATTTAAGATGAGAAATTTTACATTTCACTGTAAAAATATTTTTAAGTGAGAGACTTAAGAATATGTATTCTTCAGAATAGGAGTTACACATATAACATGTCAAATAAAAAATAAGTAAACCAGATATTGTCAGAGTAATGTTTGCTTTTAACTATGATTTAGTTTCTTGGTTTCCTTGGGTGTATCTTATATCCAAGGTAACTAACTTACACCCAAATAGCTATACTCTAAAGAAGTTATAGTATAACTTTCACTAAAGAAATGGGCCTAAGAGGAAACAGAATAGTTCAGGAAAAAAACAAACAACACATAGAAACTACTTTTTATTCACTTTGCTTCATTTATTTGGGGTTTTCAAAACGTTAACATTGACTAAATTTCACAATAGTTCTGTGGGATCAAGAATAGTATATTGACCATCTGCAAAATCAGAAATAAAGAGAAAAATATGAAATAATCAGAAACACAAAGATTTATGTACAATGACATTAAGAAAGAAAAAAATCTCTTATTTTGAAACTGTTGAAAATATTTTTAATCATTTTAAGGATATTAGAAAATGCTCAAAATATGTTAGGTGAAAAAAGAAAAAACAGCAACATACATTCTCAATCACACACACATACAAAAAGAAAACTATATTGACACAGAAACCACAGGAGCCAAAAGTGATCTATCTAAAGTCACAATGAATTCTTGTGATTTTTGATAACTGGTCCTGTATCATAACCACTAGCTTCCTTTATTTCTCAATTCAAGCTTCACGATGAGGCTTAATGACACTACAAGTTCCCACGTCGCTGTATAAATGGTAACAAAAGGAAGACTCCCTTTGGCTGATGGTATGGTCTTCTGAAAGGAGTTGGGATGCTTTGCTCAGAGTGTTGCAATCTTTAACTGAGGCTCTTCCTTCTCCCTGAGCTCTTTATAGGATATTCCCCTTGTATATTGCACATTAAAAATGATAGAGAAAGCAGAAGCATTTTTGGAGCCTACCAACTGACTGGAAATAAAAAGCATTAACATTTTATGGAGTGTCTAATATACTAGTTTTCCTCCGGGCAAAGGCTTACTCGGTTTTCTCAGTTCTGTTTTCAGAAGGTTCAACCCGTCCTTAGTTTACAAGGTGTTATTAAAATGCCACATACCAGAACGGGCACTTAATTTACCTTGGATAAATACAGCACTGAATCATTCCTTTCAAAAAGGGGACACTAGGGAGTGTTTTAGATTCAATACTTAAATTATAAAATAGAGCATGTTTGAAGAGCCAAATCTTCCAACACCAGGTACTGGGGGACAAAGTGTAACATCTGATTGTCTTTTACACAGATTAAGAAGTGTGGGTCCAAGGCTTAAATGGCATAAAAGACTGTGAGGGAATCGAGAGAAGTCCATGTGGCAGAAGCTGTGCCATCCTGGTAGATGCCAGAAACCTTGTGGATGGATCAGCATGGTAGATGGTGATGATGATGTCAATCATACTAGTCATGATACCTCTCATTTATGACATGGTTGCTATGTGTCAGGTACTGTTTTTTTGTTTTGCTTTTTGTTGTTGTTGTTGTTTGTTTGTTTTAAGACAGAGTCTTGCTCTGTTGCCCAGGCTGGAGCACAGTGGCGTGATCTTGGCTCAATCTCTACTCACTGCAAGTTCCGCCTCCTGGGTTCACGCCATTCTCCTGCCTCAGCCTCCCGAGTAGTTGGGACTACAGGCGCCTGCCACCATGCCCAGCTAATTTTTTGTATTTTTAGTAGAGATGGGGTTTTGCCGTGTTGGCCAGGATGGTCTCGATCTCCTGACCTTGTGATCTGCCCGCCTCGGCCTCCCAAAGTGCTGGGATTACAGGCATGAGCCACCGTGCCCGGCCAGTGTCAGGTACTGTTTTAAGTGGTTGTTATGAGTTCAATTATGGCCTGCCCATGCTTGCCCCCCAGCCAAAAAAAAAATATGTATATATATATATATATGTGTGTGTGTGTATATATATATGTATATATATGTATATGTGTATATATATATGTATATATATGTATATATGTATATATATGTATATGTATATATGTATATATATGTATATGTATATATGTATATATATGTGTGTGTGTGTGTGTGTGTGTGTTGAAGTCCCAACCTCCAGGAAGTCAAGAATGTGGCCTTATTTAGAAACAGATTCGTTGCAGATGTAATTAGTTAAGATGAGGTCATCCTGGAGGAGGATGAGCTTCTAATCCACTATGATTGGTGTCCTTATAAAAAGGGAAAATGTTGAGAGACAGATCAGATGTGCACACAGGGAAAAGGTTGTGTAAAGATTGGAGCACTGCTGCCTCAAGCCAAGGAACTACTGGCAGGTAGGAGAGAGGCCTGGAACCAAGTCTTCCCTAGGGCCTTCGGAGAGAGCCTAGCCCTGCAGGCACCTTGATCCTTGATCTGGGACTTTCAGCTTCCAGAATATTCAGAGAATACATTTCCATTGTTTAGAAGAAGAGGAAGAGGAAAAAGAAGTGTGGCCAGAACTACTCCTGGGCATTCCAAATCTTTGCCAACAAACTTGTACTCGAAGAATATGGCAGGAAAGCTGCCTGTGAAGTCAAGCCTGAAAAATACCTGAGGCTTCTAAGACTCTACTAATTTATAATACCTTTAGTAGTGTGCACACATTCACATAAGAAAGTTTCTCATTGAGACCCATTAGCAGAAACTGTGTGACTTCTGCAGTAGAAGTCCCATTTCTGTTTTGAATTGCTTTCATTCTACCAATACCAAGAGAGAAAGGAGCCCTGCCCTGCACCAATCATAAAGTAAACCCAATATAGATAGAGCTTGGGTACAGTAATATAGGGGAAACTGTGATGATCACTTATTTTTTAAAAATTCTTTTGGAAATGAAAAACTTAGGCAAGGTAAGCAGTGTAAGATGAAAACAACATCTGTAAGGGGTAGGTATGATTCATCTTCTTTTACCATGTTATTTTTCTTTGCCAGTAACTTTTTGTTGGAGAAGTTCGTGGTAAAACACAAACAAAAACAAAAAAATTCTCCATTATCTTTATTGGTTAAAAGTTTCATCCCACCTACTGGGGTAGGCGTCAAAGCAGATCTTCTCTGTGCCCATTAATTTTTGGCCTTTAGATCTGAGAATTAACCACGACCAGTGTCTTAGCTTATTCTCTGTTTACTTTTTATTTACTTTTCTTGCTAGTCCTGGGGTAATGATCAGAGGCAAGATGCCCATAATTTAGAGTTGTTAACTTATAAGAAAATTGCCTTTTAAATTCATAGGCATTATAGTCTACTAGTGAGAAAACTTAGCATTACCTATTAAACTGGCAAGCATGTAGATATCAAAATTTGAACGTTATAGTCATATAATACTGGATAAAAATTCTGAATTACCATTTTGTACTTGAAATAAGATGGGCACTGGCCTTTCAGTTTTCCTAATCAGTAGGTAACATTCTGGTTTGGAAAATATCATGCTATAGTTATAATTTGTATTTATTAGTTGCTAAGTGCCAATAATTCTGTAAAATATAAAATGACACTATTCTTACTCTAGGGTTTATTTTTAGAGAATAAAAACCTCAAATGAAAATGCAGAAGCTAAAAGAAACTTCTGTTTCAGACATAATACATTTTTTTAAAATTTTTGCATCAGTATTTTTCTGTTTATTTTTGATGTATTCCTTGTTCAAGCGGACATATGCGCAGAGATAGCTGCTATCTGAGATGTCAGTAAAGAAGGTGGGCTTGTTTGATTTGTTTTGTTTTTCAGGATAACTTGGAAAGAGCTGAGAATGGAAAGTAGATCAAAGAAGTCCTGGTACTAAAGGAAACAATTCTGGACACTGGCTTGTGGAAAAGATCTGCTTTTCTGAGTAAAAGGAATACATAATATGTATAATATATAATATAACGCACATTAGCACGTTAGACAGAACATTAATTTTCATAATTCATCAGACAACCTTTTATGCTCCCTTACTAGCAGGTATCAAAAGATACCCATATAGTTTGTCATCTTAGAATAGACAGTGCATGTAATGTGAAAAAGAGACTGTCCATGGAACTAAGAAGCCTACTCTACAGCACAGACATTCCACAGGATTTGGAAACCCAAGTAATATGCATAACAACTACAAGCAAATTGGAAACATGTTACATTGTTTCTCTAATGGCAAGTCTTACCAGTTAATTATCTCTTCTCATCATTTTCTCATCACATTTCTTCACTTGGAGCGCCCTTAATAACATTTGTACTTCAGTAATTATCTACCAACTTTATTTATTAGGGACATTTTTCATATTAATGACAACTTTTTAGACTTCTTCAGGCAAGACTGATCTCTTCTTGACCCTTCCATTTCTTTTGACTACACTCATCCCCTTTTTTCATCTTCTCTTCATATTTGGCTTCCAAAAGACTGCTCTCTTCTCTTTGATTCCTCCCATTTATTGGCTAGTATCTACTTTGGAAGTCAGCCCTTCCTTGTCATTACTTCCAAAATGGTTTCAATGCAAACCTCACTTGCCAGAAAACTCTATATACCATCTCTACTTATTATCTTATTCTTGTAACACACCATTATAGTTACATAGCAATTTGAAACCTTTATCTCCTTTGATTCTTAAAGCAATATAGTAACATAGAATGAGCAGATGTTACAGACCCTCATGGATAGGTAAGAATCAAATGTTTTCTTCAAAATCATGCAGATATTAAGTGTCAGAACCAGGAATAAAAAGCCATGTCTTCTAAGTTGTTAGACTGGAAGTCTACTCAAGACATCCCACTGCTGTGTCAATGAACATCCTATAGTCTCATCTCTTTGACTTAACACACTATAATCTCTTCCTATTCCTTTTATTCATCATGTTATACCAGGAACCAAGGCACTGCCTTCACATATCCTTAATATTTGCTGCTCTCCATTTAGTTGTTCTGGGAGCTTATCCTTCACAATATTTGAACCTGTTTATCTTTCCCACGTATAAAAACAGAATTACTTTGTCAAGTCGATTTTTAACATCTGGACTAGAATTTTCTTAAATACTACCCTGTCTTAATACCTCTTCCATTAAATTTATGTGTTAATTTTAATTATATTGTTAATATACTGCTCATATTTCATTTTGTCCCTGAAGCCTTTCATTGATTCTTTACTATTTTCGTTATCCAGGTCCGTTGAGAGTGGCCACCTCAGCTAGCATGGGGATCTTTATATAGAGAGGTTGATCTGAAGGACAACATTGCAGCCCCAGTGTCCTAAAGTTAGGTAGTCAAAGTAGTCAGATTTTCCCTGATGACAGTCTCAGCTACATGTTTAGCTTAGGTTTGCATTTTAAACACAAAACCTGGATGGTTACTGAACACCAGTGCACTGTTTCCTAGAGCATATTCAGTATGTTCTTTGAAGCAAAATAAGAGTTTCATTGTTAAGATTTAGGGAAGCCTATATTAAACAAACAGTTTTTATTAAGATGCTTCTTTTAGGATTAGGGTTCCATGGAACAACACTTTATGAAACCATGCACCTAAATCTATACAAATTGAGCTAGAAATCCAAGGAGAGAGTTTCTCACAGGAGTCTTAGGACTTCCTGTTTCCCGTCTTTCTGGAAACACTTTGAGAAGAGACATGCATAGAATTCTGGCACTTAGCTTCTATTTGAGGCAGAGGTGCACTTTAATGAATAAAATAAACAAAATAATCTGTGCCTCGAACTTTAGTAAAAGGTTCTAAATGAGTGTACAGCAAGTCCTATTTGAAGTTTCTGGTAGACTTCTCCATACCCCTGTTTTACACTGCCTTCTCCAACATCTTATTGGAAATATTTCAAATCATTGAACATATCTTGAAGCTTTCACAGAAAAGGATATCCCTTTCAAATTGTTTCCCACAATAGAGTTCTTAACGTAGCAGCCAATGAATTCACAGTGGTGACAGTTGCCTAAGCTCTATGAGTATAAATATAGCCCTTCAAACAAGGAGGAAGATGTTGAAAATATAGAAACCTCATTTTTATCTGTCTGAATCTATTTACAGATGTTCCAATATTTTCCACTATTTTCAACATGTATGGTGTCAACATGTGTTGCAAATATGGGTTTGTAAAGAGTGATTTTTCTCCCCATTTAAATACACACAGATTTAGTTCAGGTTAAATTTATACTTTACGTGTCTAATTGGAATGCAATAAATTTCCTCTCAAAGTCTGAAATCATATTTGTTTGGAAATTCAAATTTGGAGTAGAAGCATAGATACTATAAGTAAATATTAGCAAATAAATGTAAAGTTTGGGGTAAAGAAGAATAAGCTAAATGTATTATAAAAAACAGCAACTAAGAAAAAAAGATCGATACATTTCGTAACACAGAGATGTAATGTTTCTATTAAAAAATAAGTTGGACAATAAATAATAAACTAGAGAAAATTTTGTAACATATATTACAAAGTTTTAATATCCATTAAAGAGCTCATATGAGTTAATTTAAAAAAGGATGAACAATATAATAGAAAAAATGTTAAACATACATAAATAGGCTAGTATGTAGTCACAGAAAAAGAAATCTAGTCACAGAAGAAATGCAAATGGTTAATACACACAAAAACATGCACAACTTAACTTCTCAAGAAGCCGAGATTAATTAGATGGCTAGCAAAGTTTTGGGAAATTTGAAAGCCCAGGTACTCTTAGGGAGAAGGTAAAATGTGAAGATAACTTGTGAATATCTATAAAAAATTTAAATTATCACATCACTAATTATAGTTTTGATAAATTATATATCTATTAACATAAATAATACTTATAATAGGTTATAAATTATAGTGCATCTATAAAAACAGATTGCTACTCATTCTTGAAAATGAATGAGGTATATCTGTTTATGGTTATATGTGTAATATATGTATGAAAAATTATTATGAAATAAATAGTAGAAAAAACCCCAATGATAAAATAATCTACACATATATGCCCATATCATATAAACAAGTACTTGTGCATGTGTGCAATTACATATGAGTTACATCTGTGTAAACACACACATAAATATGCACACTCTATATATACACGTTAGTATGTTTAGAGAAAACATCTGGAAGAGTAAGCACTGAATTTAATCTCTTAATGATGATTCTCTGCTAGCAGGTGGTATGGTGTAGGGGTGTGGAATTAGGGGAAATTTGACTTACAACTGTATATGCATGTATATAATTTAATATACATGTATATACAACGAGTTTGTCTTACTTGTTTTTATTTATCATAGAAATGGAGGAAACAGTCATAGGTCTAGAATGGCCTGTGCAAATGCTATCCAGAAATTTTAAAGGTGGGCTGAATTAGTGAACCTCAGAGTATACAATAGTAACATTGAGTGCCATGCAATGGGCTTTTGACAATGCAGAATAGTGGTGTAAACACGATCTCTATTTTATTCATGTTAAAAATGATAAATGGATTTACAGTATTTAATGTAAACAATATGATTTGTTTTTTCCACTATAAGTATTTTTATTAGTTGTGTGTGTGTGTGAGTCTTTGTGTGTGTGTGAGTCTCTGTGTGTCATATGGATAAATGGCATTTGTTGGGTTAGAGCTATTGGGACATTTCCCAGTTCCTTATTCATTTAACATTCAAAATGCATTTAATACTAAATATGCTTATGTGTAGAAAATTGTGCCCGGGAGCAGGAAGACAATGAAAATAAAACACATTCTCTGTGTCCTAGAAGGTCACAGCCTAATAGTATGGATATAGATAAACATGCACACACAGAAACATACATATATTATAATGTGATCAGATAAGTGAAATTATGGGGAGGAAACAGGTACAGGGCTATCACATAGGTCATAATGAGCAAATCTATCTGGTAGAGCCAGAGACGGACTGTTAGAGAAGCTGACACATGCAATGACTTTCCAACGATGAATAGAAATTTGTGAGTTGAATAAGGAATGTCAGGCAAACATCAAATATGTCTGAAATAACATCATGTGTTCAGTGTCATACTAACAACTAACATGATTAAACACTGCTGCTCATGTCAGGCACTGTTCTCAGTGATTTACACACATTAACTCAATCTTCATCTTAACTTCATACAGTACAATTATTGTCATTGTTATGTTACAAATTAGGAAACCAAAACACATAGAATCTATGTAAGTTGCACAAAGTCACACAAATAATATGTGACTTAGTCGATTATCCCAGGAATCAAGGAAAAGTGAAACCAGGCAGTCTGGCCTCAGAGCTCATGCTCTTAACTATTAGCGTGTATCCTCTAAAAAATAAGATTATTGGAAGTAACTCTGCAAAAGTAAGATTATAGTGATCATGGACTGTATTGTGTGCTAAAGAACTTGAACTTCCTTCTGTCAGTTATAGAGAATCGTCATTTGGTTGAGAGGGAATTAATAGAGGAAAATAGTCTGACTTGCATTTTAGAAAGAAGACTTTGGCACAGCTTCTGGATAAGGACTGGAGTGGCACATAGCTTAAACCCAGAGGTCACTGCAGTGGCCTAGACAAAAATTCATGGCAGCTTGACCTAAGACATAGTCAGTGGGAATGGAAAGGATGGGATGGATTAGAAAAATATTTAGAAGATGGAATTGATAGCATCAACAGTGACTGGTGAGTTGTGGGGGATTAGGGAAAGAGAAGAATTAAGATGAGCCTTAGATTTCCAATTTGATCAGAATTGTATTTCATGCCAAGATACTACGGTTATTATAATTTAAAAAAAGGGAAATGCTATATGCTATTAAATATTATTTTAAAAATTAACAGAGAAAAAAGGTAACATTCTAGTATGTAGGTGTTCTATTTACAAGAAAAAGACTAGAATAATATAAATTCAAAAAGTCACCTTTTTTATCCTTGTTATAAACAACTAATATAATTCAGCCTAGTTTAATGTTAGAAGTTAGCAAGTTACTTTAGCATTTTGTAAATAATTTATCAAATGAAAGATAGCTTTAATTTAAAAAGACTATGATTTCATTTTTCATTTCTTTAGGCATATTAAGCATTAAATATCAATACTGTATTTTATTACAATAATTAGTAAGGCATAATTTGGTATCTTGAAGTTGCACATGTTTCAATCACTTAAAATTAATTAACTTAATAACTTCCCATAACTCCAGCTAGAAGATAGACGAGCATGTCAAATAAGTTCAGTGAATTCCCAAGGTAAAATAAATAGTTTATATCTTCTGCTCTAATATTAGAAGGACTAAATAATGACCTATATAGTGACAGGCCAAAAACAACTGGTCTACCCCTTTCTTCAAATGAATATTTGTTTGTTTTAAGAGAATAACTTGACAACTACATCAATTATACTTGAGGCCTCATCACATTGCAAAAATATTTTTATAATAATTAAGGCAGAGAATCACCATGAACTTGAACTCTAATTTTGCCATATCCTTAGCTGTTTGGTCATAAGCAACTTACTTGATTTCTGTGAGCCTCAGGGCTTTTTTAAAGTGTAAAATAGAAATAATAATACATACTTTGCAGGATTGGTTGGAGGATTGGAAATAGTAAGTTAAAGCACCTGGCACAGATGTTTACCTTGTACTAGTAGCTAGGCGGCAGCTAGTATTGCTCAAACTATGTAGGAATGGCCATCACATGTCTCGTTTCAGTTCACTCTGAACGGTCTTACTGAAGACTTCCTTAATCTTCACTCTGCATACTCAGCACAATCAAGAAAGCCCATGTGCTCCGTCTTTGTATACATGGGGTTTTGATTTCCCTTCCTGTATACCCTGGTGAGACAGAAGGGCTCCTTCTGGAATATTCTTTAGCCTGGCTTTGCTTCCGCCTTGCAAAAAGTTGGGGTTAAGTCAGAGATGGGCGGGTGCTGGGAAAACTGGCCAGTTGACCAAACCTTTCGACTAACAGACCCAGTCACATATTTGGTTCAACTGAAGGAAACTGCATTAGGACATCATTTCCTGTACACCTCTATTCCACTGTTTTAGAAAGCAGTAGGAAACATACTGGAGGAAACTAGTGAAAGTTTACATTTTGTGTCCTACTTTGTGTTCATCTCACTCCCTTTGTGGGCAAGGTAAAATATTAATGTTTCCCATTTACTTAGGTTCTTGGTTGTGTAATTCCAGTTATATGGTTGAGTTACAGATTCCTTACTCCCAAGTGTTGTTTCTTTGAGGTAAGAAACAAAACCAGGTTTTAAGTTTCGGGTAGCATCCAACAAAAGAAAAACATATTGCCTAAAGAGAGCAAACTGGAAGCTTTTTAGAGTGACTCCCTCTGGACTGTTAGGAAAACAAACAGCAGAGCAAACGTTGCTAATCCTGTTTCTGCTTTGTGCTTCTGGCCATGTAGGGGATAGAGAAGTGAATCTAATGAGGCCAAAAATCCATTTCCAATCCTACAAGTGATGCATTTAATTTGTCAGGATGTAAATCAGCAGGACCTCTCAGCATGTTTGTGTAGTATAATCCTAACCATAAAATATTCCTCCTCATTTTGCCAAAGCAGTGGTGGACCTTCCTAAGGACCAGCTCACTGACTTGGCGGCTGAAGCCCCATCTTACTCAAAGCTGGTAAGTCCCACACCCAGACACAACCCCTGACATTCCTTGGGGAGGAAACAAAGCTTAATTTAGATAATCCCCCCTGCAAAGTGTATTAGCTGATCCAAACCAGACCTGACCAACTAAAGGCATGTTGTTGCTGCATTTCAGAGATGCCTTAATGTAGAAATAGCTTCTTGTTGCATTTGGAGGATTAAGATTCATATAAGGAATAACCAGTGGTAATCGATAAACTATTTTTTAAAAAACATAAACAGCTTCATGCTTGACTTTGAACCTCTCTCCACTTAAACAGGAGGAGCACATTTCTTTGTTGCAATATAAATTGCCTGGCAGAGCTCCCCTAATTCCATTGCACATATGAAAATAAACAATAACAATAAACAGAATAGGGAAAGTATGCTACGTATCACAAATGGGTATTTTTTATTTGTATAAAGAAAAACACTTCTCTTTTTTTTAAGTTGTTTATGGAAGACTATGTTTAATCTAAGAACAGATGTTCTGCCAATACTCCATCACACACATTAGGCCCTTAGACAAGAAGACAGACAGATAACTATAGAGATACAGCAATACCAGGAGGCATAGAAATTGATAGAAAAATACCCCAGAACCACATGTGAGATAATGCCATATTTGAGGGGTCCACTGTCAAAAAAGAAAGAGATGTGGAATGGAAGTGTAAGATGCATGCAAGTTTTTGTCTGTGTGAGCACAGAAATGAATTTCCAATTAAAACCCAAATCTCTGAATTTGTAGTGAAATACCTATATTACTAGAAAAGGACATTGCTATAATCCTGAAAAACTTAACATTAGCAATAAATGATGTGATTTACACAAGTAAGAAAACCTGAGTTTTCTGTTGAAATTAGAATTTAATGAGGGGGGAAAGTTCATCAGCAGAAGGCACAAATATGTTTGGGATCAGAAGTCAGATTCCTTTGAGATACTGAAGTGCATGGAAGCCCCTTCTACCTGACCCAGAGTGGAGCTCTTTTGAGAGCTTGCACCCTAACTCACTTTTACTGATAGAGCAGAGAGAACAACTTTAAAGCAGTTTGCCTTTAAAATATAATATTTCATAGTGAGAATTCTATAGTAGGAAATGATACCAGATGCTGCATAAAAATCATAATGGGAAGACAAGAAAATCTGAAATGATCCAGAATTAAGGTAGAAAGGATACATTTTTAAGAAATAAAGAGAAAGAAAGAAAGAAAGAGAAAGAAAGAAAGAAAGAAAGAAAGAAAGAAAGAAAGAAAAAGAAAAAGAAAGAAAGAAAGAAAAGAAAGAAAGAAAGGAGGGAGGGAGGGAGGGAAGGAGGGAAGGAAGGAAGGAAGGAAGGAAGGAAGGAAGGAAGGAAGGAAGGAAGGAAGGAAGGAAGGATAAATATGAGAAGGAGGGAAGAAAAGAGAAAGAGACAGAGTACCTGAGTACAAGTGGTGCATAAGGATGGCATTTGTTTTGCAGTTAGGGAGGAGACTTTTCAGGCCTCCCAGTTTATGTTATGGTATCATGACGGCTCAAGGGTCAGATACAGACAAAGATATAATATGCAGATCAGTAGGGAAAAACTAAAGAATGTAAATTCATGCTGGCAACTCTTTCAGAAATAAATCAGGTGGTAACATAACTACTGAGAGATGGATTCAAACCACCTTAGGTTATACCAGTAAAATGAAATATGCAGTTATTAAGAATATTAGAGAATATTTTATTAATGTAAAATGACATCTATCTCCAAAGAAGTCAGACTTCCAGACTGTGTGTAAGGTATGACAGAACTTTTTGTGAAAATGATATTTATATATAAAATGCAGCAAAATATGCAGCTCTTTCTGTATGATAAAGCTGTGGTTTTTAATTTTCCTGTGGTTTTTTTTTGTCCTTATGCTATAATAAATGTGCTATTTGTATAATTATAAAACCAAACGACGACTCAGAAAAATAAGGGAAAATTGTCATTGTTTTACTTATCCATGATTCCTGGGCAAAGCCTTCACAAATAGCATCTTGAAATATGACTGTAAATGTGGTTCACTTTTGGTGACAAAATTAAACCATAAAGGGGTGACCCTAGATTAAGGGATGGTTGAAGCATACCTATTACATACATGTATAGGTCTGGTTACTGTGAAATTGCAGGGGAATAAATGGTATATTTCAACAGGATTGTTAGTTCTAGAACATTTAATCATGCAATAAGGGTCAAGTCCTGTCAAGTTTATTTGTAGTTATACAGTTAACCCCATGTCACAGTACAAGGATAAAGAAATGTAACACTTAGAAATACAAGTCATACAGCATGAGTGACCCCTTTCAGATTCTAAACCAACAGCCAGGTTTGTATTTTTCATGCAGAAGTTTAATTGTAATTGTTGCATTATGCTCTACTTTAAGCATGAAGTTGGGAAATTCTTTTAGTTTGTAGATAATATGAAGAGGCCACGTGTTATAGTGGAAAGATGAGGACTAGCAGCAAAGACACCTAAATTACATTCCAATTTCGGCCACTAGCAAGCTGTGTGACCTTGGACAGGTCACTGCCTTCCACTAAGTCTCTGTTCCCTCACTTGTAAAGAACAGAACTAGCAGTCCTCTTAGGTGCCTTCCTGGTGTGGAATATAAAGGGAACTCTAGTGCCACCAATTCAATGGCATTTAACCAGTTTCTATCAATACCACGGTCTTTACCTCAATATTATGCAGAGGAACTGAACCTTCTTCAAGTTATCTAGATACCCAGAAGAAAAATCAATGTAATGCAAGAAACTTGTCCTAAGGAAGTCAGTGTTTTGAATTGTTCATCATCAATGTTAATGACTTCAAAATAATACACTCTTTCATTGTCCCAGCATTCAAGATGTCTAAGTTCCAATTCAATCAAATGAAATGATTCATAATTTATAAAACAAGATGGTGTGATGACATCTATAAAGCTAACCAAAGAAATTTACTATGTCCAAAGTAAATGGCTGTAAATGACAACTAAAAAACCAAACCCTTGATCAGCTTTATAGGTAAATTATTTTCTAGAAAAAATATACATTTTCCTTCTCTCTAGTGCTATATTTCTGAATTCAACAACCCTGTAGCTTTGCAAAAGCCTAAGAATTGGGGTTTGAGTAGGAATTTAAGAGGCTCTATTCTCTGTTGTTATAGGTTTTCATTCTGCTGAAAAATGTCAATATTTTATGTCACTTTATTTAGTCATAGAATCAAATTTTTGTAGATGTGGTGAGATTTGAACTACTACCATTAGAGAAATTAATGCTAAAAGTTATATAAAGCAAATATTTCAAGAGTATCAGCAACAATATTAATTTATTACTGACATACTAGCTGAATTTACCTTAAGCTCTCCTTTATTTTTATATTAATATTAATTTGGCTCTATATTTCATTTTTGTAAACCACCTCAACCTTATTTGTTTAAGAGTTGGCAGAGAGGTGAAGGATATAAATAAGTACACACAGAAACATTTTTGGAATAAAGCAATCCTCACCTGTTTTTTTCATGGATCTTCAAGATTTCATTTGTCTGTTGAAGAAGTTGCTTCTCTAGCTTGTAGGTTGATAATGAATTCTCCAGCAGCTGTATCTCAAGTCGAGAAGTTTGATTTAGTACCTTAAGATAAAAGATGAAAATATTTCAAACTTCAGTCACGAATCAAAGAACTTTTTTAAGTTTTATTTTGTCGTTAAATATTTTTTCAAGAATAATTTAACAAATGGTTTACCGCCGGGCGCAGTGGCTCACGCCTGTAATCCCAGCACTTTGGGAGGCCAAGGCGGGTGGATCACGAGGTGAAGAGATCGAGACCATCCTGGCAAACACGGTGAAATCCCGTCCCTACTAAAAATACAAAAACTTAGCCGGGCGTGGTAGCGGGCGCCTGTAGTCCCAGCTACTCGGGAGGCTGAGGCAGGAGAATGGCGTGAACCCGGGAGGCGGAGCTTGCAGTGAGCCGGGATCGCGCCACTGCACTCCAGCCTGGGCGACAGAGCAAGACTCTGTCTCAAAAAAAAAAAAAAAAAAAAAAAAAAAAAAAGGTTTACATTCTACTTATATTCTACCAACTAATGTTTTACATGCCTTTCAGATATTATTTTGGTTTGAGATTGAAATTGCAATTGAACAAACATATTGTGTTTTAGGACTTCTGTGTCCTAAAACCCTAGGATATTCTCCTGTGCTAGTTGCTTCATATATTTTATCTCCAATATCTGTAAGTGCAAGGTTAGTATTAAGTACAAGGTCTTAGATATTGTGAATAATTAAGAATAACTAATAGGCATGTAAAAGATACCTGCCTTGGTGGATCACCTGGCAAAAAACAATTAGAAATGTGCAAAATTCTCTTGACATAGTTTAGAAAGACTCATTATCACACATTTATAGAACGCCTATCACACTAGGTAATGCTAGCCTTTCCGGATATCATGACCACCTATCAAAGGAGAAATTGTTATCATCACTTTACAAATGAGAAAACTGAGCTTCAGACAGAAGCCCAAGTTCACACAGGGACCAAGGGAAGAGTGGGGTTTCAAACTCAGGTAGTTTTATTCTGATTCTGCTGCTTTGCAAAGAAACTTAAGGAGAGGGTGAGTCAAACCAATCTGAGGAAATGAAATGACGCAGAACCCAGATTGTATGAGAGACAGATTGTTCTCACCCTTTCAACACCACTATTACTACTCTGGTGGTCCTCTAGAAACTGTGAAGGCTCAATTCATCTTGAATCACAATGACCCATGTGTCCAGCTGGGCCTTATTATGACATGAGTCTGTGAGCTGTGCACCTAAACCTATCATTCTCCAGGCAAAGAATGCACACTCCAGTCCTAGCAGATTCCTTCAAATTGTGTCAATGCCCTGTTCCTGACTCTTTCTTGTCCTTCCCTCTCTTTACTCCTTAAGGGAGGTATAAAACAAAGAAAGAAGATAAATTAATTTTAAAAGCTCCTCACATTATTTGAAACATTTTTTAACTACCACATCTTTCCTAAAACTGCTTATTTAAAAGGACCTGGAAATACTTCTGCCAGGTCAATATCAATGTAAAGTTCCTCTACAAATGATGCCATTAGAGCCGTCCTCCTTTTCTGCAGCGTCTCTAAATCTAGGATTATATCAGATGCACACAGAAAGTCTATTCAACATATACCAACAGGGCCAGGTGTGGTGGCTCACACCTGTAATCCCAACGCTTTGGGAGGCTGTAGCAGGTGGCTTGCCTGAGCTCAGGAGTTCAAGGCCAGCCTGGGCAACATGGCAAAAGCCCATTTCTACAAAAACATACAAAAATTAACTGGGCATGGTGGTTCGTGCCTGTAGTCCCAGCTACTCGGGAGGCTAAGGAAGGAGAATCACTTGGGCCTGGCAGGCAGAGTTTGCAGTGAGCCATAATTATGCCACTGCACTACAGCCTGGGTGACAGAGTGAGACCCTATCTCAAAAAATAAAATAAAATAAAAAACAAAATACACCAATAGACCCTGGGCTGGACTTGGGCTACAGGAATTTGCAGGAGTAGGGGATGTATTTGAAGGGAGCAAGGCAGGAACTAGGCTGAGGTGAGAGAGGCAAATGCCTCAGTTGCAAAACTTAAAGGGGTGCCAGAAATCTCAGTAATCAAGGTAAGTAATATTTTAATGTAACATTTTAAAAATTTTACAATTAATTCAAGAAATCCACATTTAACAGAATATCATTTAAAAATAAAGACAGGATCTGATTCTGCACATGTCTGATTTGGTCTGATGTGGTCTCACTTGCCTCACCCTACAGTCCTAGCCCCGCAAGGGGTGGAACAGGAGGGTGAGGAGGGGATGGGGCAGAGAATGGTGAGATGGAGCATTTATACTCTAAAAAAGTTTAAACTGCTATGACTCATTTACACAGTCATTAGTAAGGATCTGAAAGCCCGTCTAAAATGTACTGCTACTAATCATATTCATGTTTGTAAAGGGTTTCAGCGTTTTAAAAAACATTTTTTCTATTCTGTATTATTTCATTTCAAAACAAACAATTTGAAGGTAGAGTTTGGAGTAGCTCAGTGGGGATAAATGGTAGAGAATATAAATACTGGAGATGCACAAGATATAACTTTCAACTATTAAACATATTATTGTCCAAGTAAGATTTGTATTTGTTTATTGAGTGACAATTTATAAAATAATGAAATAGGGAATGAAACACTTGTATGTTTTGGTGACATTTAGAACAAAGCTTGGCACAGAGACAACACTCAATATTTGTTTATGGATACTCAGTATTTGCTTATGAGGTACATTGTCTCACTAAATCAAGCATATCATATGCAGTTAAATGAAATCTATTTTCTTTCTTATTCGCCGTACTCTCTGATCACAGTTCCTGACATTCTCAGACACCAAAAATTTTAATTTCCAAAAGACAGTAAGTATTCTCCTCCATGTCCATTGAGAACGAAATGGAACCATTTAAAATTGAAAACAAAGCTGCCCATATCTCAGTCTGGAGACCACTACAGTTCCCAGTTTGTCTTCCTTCTCCTACTTGCCCGACCTCAAGTCCATTTGTCACACAGCATCCAGAGGGATCTTTTTGAACACATAAATCAGATCATGCCATCTCCTTTGCAACATGCTAATGGCTTCCCTTTGCAATTAGTATGAATTCCAAAGCCCTCAGCCTGGTCTGAAAAGACCCACGTGATCAGAACCCTGTTCACTTCTTGTTTATTATGCTCCAACTACACAGTCTTCTTTCTGCCACCTTGACTAGCCAAATTCATTCCAATCTTGGAAGATTTGCACTTGCAGTTTCCTCTGCTGGGCATGCCCACCCCTTCCTAGATGCATGGCTGATTTCTTCTCATCATCTTAGAGAGTCCCTTTCTGGCCACCTTCTTTACAGTAATACCTTCCTCACCCTCCATCACATCACCTTATTTAATTTTCTTTACAGAACTATCACTATTGAAAACTATCATATCTGTTCACTCATTTGCTGTCTTTCTGCCCCTCCTAGGATGTCAGCTGCACAGAGGCAGGAAGGCTCATCTGGAGTCCTCTAAGCCTCCAGACCCTCCGGGGGCCTAGCACACTGCAGCGCTCATAGCTGAGTTAGATGACATTCTGGGCAATGGACAGTGAGCTGTCTTTCAGGCTTGAGTCATGGTCACAGAAAGGGTAACAGGGCCGACATGAATATCAAGTTAGATGTCAGTGATGACAGTCTAAATCTAGAGCAGCATCTGAATATAGGAGAAGGAAGGAGTCCAATATCAGAAGTCCAGGCTAAATGCCGATCTAAAGATCAGGGCAGTTTAGAGCACAAATGCCAATCCCTCCTCTTCTTTCCCCATCACCTTGACCCTATTGCTGCTTTATTTCAACTCTCTCCACTGATGTATTAAACTAGGTCTGAAGCGGGCAACCAAGAGAATTGCATAGCAAACTATGATAAATTGACCACTTTCTTGCCATGCGTCTATGGAATTCGCTGCTTAGCAATAGTTGAAGTGTTCCATTAAAATGACAAAAGACATTTCCTTCTTAGCCTAAACACATTCCAAAAGCACATCTTTGGGGAAAAAAAAGAAAATTTTTAAATAAGAAGAAGGAAAAGGAGTAAAGCGTATGTGAAACATGCCCCTCAAGGAACAATTTCAAAGAATAAATTTTCCAAAATATACCTAAGAGTAAGAGAGACATAAAACCTGAAATTGAGGATTTATAGGCTACAAAATTTTAGTTCTTTTTTTTAAAAAAGTAAACATTTAAAAATAAAAATTATTAGTTTCCAAGAGAAAGTGAGCTGGAAAATTTCACCCAGCTCCCTTTAATATTTTCAAGAGTGCCTCTGATCCTTTAAATTAATATTAATGCTAAAAGTCAGAGATTGAGGTAGAAAGAAAATCTCTTTTTTTTAGAGACAGGGTCTCACTCTGTCACCCAGGCTGGAATGCAGTGGCATGGTCACAGTCACTGCAGCCTCTTGGGCTCGGGTGAGGTGTGCCCAGCAATTTTTTGTATTTTTTTTTTTTTGTAAAGACAGGGCTCTGCCGTGTTGCCCAGGCTGGTCTCAAACTCCTGGGTTCAAGCAATCTGCCCACCTCAGCCTCCTAACGTGCTGGGATAACAGGTGTGAGCCAGCGTGCCTGGCCAAAAATCTCTTTCAACGACTCATTAACTTTGAAATAGGCCCTGTTTTTAGGGTTATGTTTCCTTTTGCTTTATTTTTTTTCCAAAGAAAAATTTGTAACATAAAATATGATGCCTTGGCAATTAATTCTAACAGAAGAATTAAGGTTGATACATGCAGAGGGAATGAGAGAGTTAGAAAATCAGCATTTTGCAAAATGATTGAAGTAATTTACTTGGTTAGTAATGGACAATGTGACCAAGTATTACCCTACAGGTTATCTGTTAATTTCCTAGGGAAAAGTGAACTATCGAGATGCAGTGATATGGAGGTTATAACCCTAACCAAGTTAAAGAACAGCATAACTAAGGGAGTGGCAATCTGGCATATGTGTCTCCTGAAGAGATCCAATAGGAAGTGACCAGTAATTCCACAGAACACGTCTGCCACAATATTCCATTCAACCTAAACAAGTCTTTAGACTCAACTTCCAGTTTACAGAAACCATAGGGGATTGAAGGGTAAACTAAAGGTCATAATAAAGAAATATTCAGACAAATGCAGAACGTGAAATGATTGACAAAACAGCCCAGTTTCTTAAGAATGTCAATATCAGAGAAAAAAAGTAGAAGACTGCTCCAAATTTAAATGGACTATTAAATCTTGAAAAACAAAACTCCTATAAAAGTTTTAGTGGAAAAATGAGAAAATATGAATGTAGAAATTAGATAATCTTATGGAATTATTGTTCATCTTAGTTGTGATGTAATATATAATTAATATTATATAACTATTACATAATATTCTCTATTTATTTATATATAAATATATTTTATTTATAATGGTAATACCCTCATTATATATGTATATATTATAACATAATAATATAACCCTATATTATATTTATAATATAATAACCACTTCATTTGGTTACAGAGTTTAATAGAGATAGGACTTTTATTACAGACAGAGAACTGTGGGTAGAAATAACTCTCCCAATACAGCTAATGCTCAGTAGAGTCAGAATGCAACCCGGAGAGTCTATCTCTGGAGTCTGGGTTGTTTCCCACAGGCTTATCGAGTAGCTGTAAATAAGCAGCTTCCCTCTGGTTAGTGACACCCTCTAGTCACTAACAACTGCTACCAAAATGGCTTCTTTCAAGTTGCCATGAGGTCCTCTGCTTGTTGCAGCTGATGGCATCCAACTCTCTCTCCCTGCCCCTGCCCCCTAAATTAGCATCACGAGTAAGGAAGGAGTCCAAATTTCTTATGCTTCTCAGAGTACAGAAAAGAAAAAAAAACAAACAAAAAAACCCAAAAAAACATTCACTCAGTGTTCTCAGTTGGGTCAGACATCTTTGCAGTAGACTGCTTCTGTTCAAAGTCCTCTTCTGACCCATCAGCTATTTGTGGGTACCTATTACAATCAACACACAAGCCTCAGCATATTGCCCTCAGGCTTGGTGACATTGGGCTGAAACCTGCAGAGATTAAGGGACTAAAACTTAGTCAATGTAATTATTTCACAAGTATTTATTGAGAGCCTATGCACCAGTCCTGTTCTAAATCCTGTCGATAGAGCAGTGAACAAGAACAAGACAGAAACATCCCTGCTTCTTAGGAATTTATATCCTAGTGCAGGAGTTGGTCAGATTTTTCTGTAAAGGCCCAGACAGTAAACATCTTAGGCTTGGCGGGCCAAATGGTCTCTTGTATAACAATTTAGCTCTACCATTTTAGTGAAATAGCAGCCATAGACAACATATAAATGAATGAGTGCAGCTGTGTCCAATAAAACTTTATCTACAAAACAAGATGGCTGGTCAAATTTGACCGGTGGGCCATAGGCTGCTGAGCCCTCTCCTAGTGGCTTATCGAACAATTTTCCTAAACCTTGTAAGAAAACTAATTACAGGATATTTTCCTTAGATGACCCACTAAAGAGTTTATTTCATCATTTCAGTTAAAAGATTCATGCTCATTGAACAAACTGTTCCTGAACTGCCTAATACACACACACACACACACACACACACACACACGTGTATATATATATATTTAAAGATAGGGTCTTGCTCTGTCAACCACGCTGGAGTGCAGTGGTGTGATCACAGCTCATTGTAACCTTGAACTTCCTAGGTTCAAGGGATCCTCCAGCCTTAGCCCCGTGAGTAACTAGGCTACAGGCACGCATTACCATGCCTGGCTTTTTTTTTTTTTTTTTGTACAGATAGGATCTTGCTATTTTGCCCAGGCTGGTGTCAAACTCCTGGGCTCAAGTCATTTTTCCACCTGGCTCTTCCCTAAAGTGCTGAGATTTTAGGTGCGGGCCACTCTACCTGGCTTGCCTTATATTTCTAATGAGTGCTATTGAGGTCCAAATGGCAGATGTGATCATTTGTGATGTCTGAAAAGATGATTAAATGGGATTAAACATGCAGGAAATATATTAGGGGAAATGCCCACGAGGAAAAATTGGGAGGAAGCCAGAGGAGGTTTGGAAAGGCTTCAGACCGGGATGGTCTAATTACAGGAAAGAGGAGAGGGAAGGAAGAAGAGTTGGGTGGAAGTCTTATCCCTCAAGGCAGCCGTGCAACAGTTCCAGCAAGGCTGATGAAGAGCCCCTAGCCAAAGTCATGTGTCAGTGGACTTCTACAGCTCCCAGGAGCAGGCCTACATATCCCTGCCACAATGAGTGGAAGTGACTGCTGGAAATTGTGGTCTCTGGACCAATACAGCAATGGATTTCAGAGCACAGCCATTGGTGAGAACTGGTCAATTATACTTCCGCAAGTAGGAGATTGGAAAGGTACATCTTTAAGGCCACGAGGAAGGGCTCCACAGATCATTAATTTGACTGAAAGTTAAGAAAGAAATGACTTAGAAGCATTTTGCCACATTAACTCAAACTCATGAAGGTAAAGACTGCTTTATTTGTTGCATTCTAATAGGACCTATTAAAACATCTTACATCAAGGAAGTACCCAAAGGCAGGAGTGGTTGCTCATGTCTGTAATCCAAGCACTTTGGGAGGCCAAGGCAGGTGAATTGCTTGAACCTAGGAGGTCGAGACCAGCCTGGGCAACATAGCAAGACCTGGTCTCTACAAAAAGTAAAGAAGTTAGCTGAGCATGGTGGCACACACCTGTAGTCCCAGCTGCTCGTGAGGCTGGAGTGAGAGGATCACCTGAGACCAGAAGGTTGAGGCTGCAGTGAGCCCTGATCAGCCACTGCACTCCAGTCTGGGTGACAGAGTGAGACCCTATCTCAAAACATAATAATAAAAGATAAGGAAATAAACATAGGATGGTATATCATCTACCTTATAGAATTCATTATTATTATTAAATAGCCAATATATGTAAAATTACTTAGAACTGAGGCAAGCATGGATTATTAGAGGCAAATTTTAAGGCAATTTGTTTGTCTGTTAGTTTCCCCAAAAACCAAATTTGCCTGAGAAAGAAGTGAGAAATAGAATGACACTATAGGAAGTGACATGAATAATTCCTCCTACAAACCCCTTCATATTGTACTCTTGGAAAGAGGAACTTGAAGGCCAAGAGATATTGGTACAAACTGATAACAGAGTGAGAAAAACACTGCAAGCCAGACTAAGGGGGAAGGAAAAGGCATGGTGGTGGTTTCTGATTCTTGCCACCATGGCCAGCAGAGTTATTCAGATGTGGTCATTACTGGTATCTTTCCTGATCATGACACTTTTTTGAGCACAAGAGGATCTTAAAATGCCATTGGCATGAACCTGTGGCTTTCTGCATTTTGTTAAGTCATAAATCTAGAAGGTCAGCAGAAGATTAGAAAGCAATAAGTTAATTATTTCATAACATCATCATGTGAAAGCTAGGGCATTAAAATATATTGGAAAGACATTGTCATGAGTTCCTGAAATAAACTGAGGACCTGAAGTCAGTTTTAGGAAAAGCAACACTTACCAGTGTGAAGCCAAGTTAGATGAATATAGGAGGAAAACCATGAGAGCATGCCTGGATAGCACAGAAGGATCTACTGGTTTTATAAATGCTTATTATAAATGAATAGAGTGTATGGAGGTTAAGGAATAATTCAGGATTACTTTTGTAAACTTGGCTCTGAATCAGGATTTGAGTTCACTTGAGTGGTTATGTCTAAGCAGAACATGTCCTGTTGCAATAGTTCAAATAAGTAGCACGAGGTTATACATTTACTTATAACAGGTTCGAAGCATCACAGCTACAAATAGCATAAACAATTGGAAGGCATGAAAATGAAAGTGAAAAAAACACATAGGCATCACTTCTTAAGGTAGGGCATAATTTGAGCCATTGTCATCCTTTTCTACTTCCCTCTCATTGCTACTTGTGATGGATTTGTGATTTTCGAAATGTTTTCTGGGTTTCAGCTATCTTAAAATTGTTCTCGCTGTATCTAATAAACTTTCATTGGTCTTTGATAGTAAGTTTTGGCTGCTTCGTATAAGGAGTAGTTATTCTTTTTCATTGAATTTTCTGTACCATTTTCAATAAAGTACACATCTTCTGGCCTTAAGGATGCAGAACAATTTATCTCTCAATACCTTACATAGCACGCATCTTAACAGTTTGGAGATTAACGTGCTAACAATGGGACATTTTTTTTCCCACAACTCCAACTCCTAGGTAGACAGAGATCAAAAAACAACCCAAGACACAGTGTTTTAGGGGATAAAAAAATTAAACAAGACTCTGCCATGTGTTCCAGAAAAGTTATTGTAATAGAAACTTATACAAATTTCAAATATGCAATTAAGTAGGATATATTGTGTATTTGTTTTTGAACATGTGAGAGTATTTTGTAGGAGAGGGTGAGCATTCTGTTCTAATAAAATAAAATAAATAATACAGTCACATTATTTATGCCACAAGAAACCAATGTGCATATATTATCAAACTTACTGTGACAATGAATGATTAGACAAAGTCTTGTAATTTTCAGGGACAATATGTAGTTCCGTCCATCTCCCATGTTCATCTGATGTTGATGGGCAGCAAAAAGTATTTTCCAAAGCTAATGTGAATCACTGCCCCAATGTAGTCAATACTTAAGTTCTTATTCAATTAGTTAATTATTAGTGTTACTAATCAAGGGAGATAGAAAAGAAATGAGTACCCCGGAGTTTGAATCCCAGATTTTATAAACTAGCTGCATGAATGTGAGAAATCACTCAAGCTAGTGATTTCTAGCTAAAAGATCTATCTATCTGCTCTAAGTGATTTTCATAAAAACCATTTGTGCACGGGAAGTTGTGTTATATAGGTTTTATCTGTATCAGTCATCATTGCTATTTTTCTTTAAATACCAATCTACCTGTGATGCCAGTATTGCAAATGAAAGAAAATAGAAATCATGTTGCACCTTATTTTTGAACATATATATTTCAGCTTTCATGTCAGAAATCAACTACATTGGGATAGAATCATCCCTTGGGTTTCAGAATGGTAACTGGAATAATGATTTTCATGGCTAAAAGGGAACCAAGAGACAATTAAAAATGACAGTCATCAAAATGATAGTCATCAAAAATGATATTTGCTATTTGCCAGTAAACTATGATGGGGTGTTTGTGACAATGGTGATCAAAGGGCATCCCTAGTTTTTACTCGTTGGTACTCAAATAAGTACATCATTGGCCCTAATAGGTAGATATATGTATATACACACATATTCCTCATAACTTCATTTGAGATTGTCCTTTCTATCTGCTGAATGCACAAACCGTCTGCAGGTGCCCTTATGGCTGCAGCATTACCAGAGACAAAACAAAACAGGTCAAAAATGCACAACAAAGACACCAATCTGACCCAAATGGTTACTTTGTTTGACACATATCATATCACAGTTGGTAGCTGCAGTGCTTATTTGAATTTAAACATTGATGAGGTCCTTTGCTGGCTCTGTTTTGGCAAACATATGCAAAGCTAAATATACCAACCCTCATTAGATCAAAAAAAACATGCATAGCATGTCAGGCAGTCATTGTTGTTATTACCAATAAACAAAAATGTATGTTTCCCTAATCACAGTGCTGAAATGTGCTCTGTGTTTATGGAGAAAGCTAAAGAAAAAAAAAAATTTTCCTTGTTGAGTCTGTGGACTCTGGCCCTGGGGTGTACCTGGGTCTCAACATCTGTCAGCTTTCTGGTCTGCTCTGCAGTCTGAGACAGGAGGCTGGTTCCTATCTCCAGCATGGTAGCCGTGTGGTTCTGAACTGCATTCTGCTGTATCTGGGCCATCTCCGACTTCATATTTTCCACAATGTAATTCTCAAGCTGCAAGAGATAAAGAACAAAACATATTACATTATAAGCAAGGCCTCCCAGTTGGGGCATGTAATATTTACAATGACAAAACAAGACACAGCTGGCAAATCAGCCATCTGGCGGGGATCCTCTACATCTCTGGGAGTTGGAGAAATGGGAGCAGAGCACACAGGAATCCAGTTGTCAACAAATTCCTAATATACTGATACATATATTTATAATCATCACAATCATAATGACAATTTGCACTTGGATCACACTTTCCCATTGTTGACATTATCCATTTAGCCTTTATAGCAAAGATGTATCAGAGTCAGCTTTATTGTTTTGTTTATTTTATAGATGAAAAAATAGAATCAGAGAGGCCAGTGATAAACCCAAGGTTGACCAGCAAGAATGCAGCCAAATTCACATACTAATTTAAATCTAATTCTTGGTGCTCTGATTTTTCCGTTACACCATACTGACCATATATCTCAGAAAAATTCAGCCTCCTGCTTCCATTTTTGTAACGATAAATAAAATATCACGCTGCTTTGGGGGAATGGGATGAGGAGTGGGAGGAAGGATGATGTCCAAAACAAAAACCTTTAAAGGAATATTAAAATATAGGCAATGATATATGAAATGAGCTGCAAAGCCTGAGAGCTAGCTGTAATCATTCTCCATGCTCCTTTGCAAGCTCAAAAATAGGTACTGAAAGTACAACCCATATAGCAGTATTTACTCTTCTTGCTTTGGGTAATATTTAGTCCTTTATGGTGCCATCTTAGAGAACAGTATAGTGCTAAAATAAATGGTGCCATAGGGACCATGGAGAATCATTAAGTGACTTACTGCAAGGGGTCCTATTAGGTACCTGGGAAAATAAAGCTGAACATATGCATTGTTTGAAAAATACAAAGGAAACCTGCACCTCCCTGTCAGTGCATTTAATTCCTCCACCACTGTGTGGTGACTACATTTTATTACTCTACTACACATATAGGGAAATTGCATCCCAGAGAAATCAGGTCCAAGGCCACACACCACAAAATCAGCCAGACTTGGACTTGAGCACTGAAGTCCTTAACTCTCATACCAACACTTTCAACCACTTGATAGCTATGACAAGTCGTGCTTCACAAGCCGGGTTCCAAATCATTAACAGCTATGTGATTTTTACTGATTTAGTGAACCATAATACATCCACTATTTCATAATCCATCGTAAAATTATTATCATGTAATAAATATAGTCTAAATGTAAATTCCCCTTTGTAAAGCTTTGGCAGCTCACTTGCTAACATCATCCCTTGCTTATTTCTATTTATCAAGAACAAATCTGTCCCATGCTAACAAAAATGGTTTTCAATCAAACTCTTATTATTATTAATACATTCTAAATTCATTCTTGGTCAATATAAGATAATTCCCCTTCATTCATTTTTCCCCCAAATTAGACATAGGAGGGAAAAAAATTCAACCTATAAAAGTTTATTATAAAACAAATACAAAATATATTATAATAAATCTCTGAAAATTATCAAAATGTAAGGCCTGTAGGCCAAATCTTGACTTTATTCCAATTGAACTAACATATTTAAACAACAAGAGGCAGGTAGAGAAAAAGAGGGTAGGACAGAGTAATAAAAATTTGTCATTTTGGATTCCACATCCTATGTTCCCTTTTTCCTAATAGCATTCTTTAACTTTCTTTTGGGAAGTTATCGTTTTGCCCTTCGGAACAAATGCTTCAGGTAGAGTTGTCCCAGCCTAGCATCACAAATGAGTACAGGTTCTAACTTGTCAAGCCAGAATGTTCTGCTCCTGCTTCATAGGTGTGAATTGTTCAAGAATGGAAAGACATCACAAGCAAGGCCATTAGCCTCAGTTCTCAAATTTTATCAAACTCATTTATAAAATAACTTTGTTTTCCTCTGTGGTTAATAAGCTGGTGACATATGCCCAATACAGTTGATGCCCGATTTTGCCACCACAAAACCAGAGTCAGCCCAAGAATGAAGCTGACTCAGACAGATGTTAGATAAGGAGATTAGATAGATAGATAGATAGATGATAGATAGATAGATAGATAGATAGATAGATAGATAGATAGATAGATAGATCTATGTACATACATAGATGCTTGGATGCATAGATAGACACAGAATCAGGTGATGCCTTTTGAGCACCTGGACCTAGCTATATTTTTAGCTAGTTCCACCCTTGGACATTCAGTTGTAAGTTGCATGATCTAACAGTCTCCCATTGAGCAGCCAACCTTTTTTCCCCTTCAATCACATTGATTTAGATTTTTAACACTTACAACCAAGATTTTGGATTGTTACTTTTGATCAATGTTTAGCAGAAGAAATTTCAGGCAGGAAAACGTTAAGAGAATATTCCTTACTTTTCCAGGGAATTTGAGGTTATACATGAGTGTAAGTATCTTAAAAAATTACAGATAAGTCTCCATTATAAAGATAATAGCTATCATTTATAGCTGACAGTTATCATTGCCTACTATGCAACAGGCACAGAGCTACCTGTTTTCCTTTTATAATCACACTTAAACTTCACAATTATATATGTTATAGCTGCTTTATAGATGAGACTATTGAGGCTCAGAAACCCCCAAACAACTTGCTCAAGAACAAGCAAGGATTCAACCCACAGCTCCAAAACCCATGTTGTTAACCTCTAACCTATTTAGCCTAGCACTGCTTTGTTATGCTATGCATTTTATTATATAGCTCTTAAAGCTTGAGTGTTCATCAAAACTACATGGGGAGAATTTTAAAATGCAGATGGAGGTACAACACACCAGAAATCTTTAAGGGCATGTACTGGGAAACTGTACATTTTATAAAGCTTCCCAGTGTAATTCTTATTCAGGTAAAGAATCAGTGCATCTCAAAGTGTGGTCCATAGAACAACTGCCTGTATGAGACCTGCTTGTGAACAGTCAGCCATGAAATGAGGAGTTTGCACCAGGATGTAAATTATCTAGGTCACTAAGCACACTGTTTAGTTCATTCACTTGATGTATATATATACAAACACACATGCAAAACTTTCTCATTGAAGAAAGTGATGCTCTAGTTTATATTCTGGTGCAAACTTCTTACCATGTTTCCTAAATGACAGCAATGTCATTGAGTAATACTCATTTAAACCATCAAATTTACTTTGAAATATCAGATTCCCTGCTTATCAAGAAATCTGTCTTTCTATGCAAATTTTCCTCCTGAGAGAGTTCACTAATCAGTGAGCTCCAATACAAGATCTGCTTGATAATTGTACATCAATTTCTTATGCAGTTGGTTAGCAGTAGTCTGTTCCCAGAGTTTGATTTGCTCCAGGTGTAATAACAATCATGTACCCTAGTCTTCACAGGGAGGACACCCTCAGCATAGGTGGCTACATCAAGGTTCAGTCTCTTTGTATCAGCTGTTGACCATTCTGTACTATTGTGCTTTTTTTAATTATAAAAATTAACACCAGCAAAGCAAAATAACTATTTCATGCTAGCATTCATCACAACCATAAAGTGCCTCTCAGTTCTGCTGACCCTGTTGTAGATATAAAGTAAGTCTCCAACCTACACTAAAATGCTCATTTAGGCTGCTATGATGAGTAGCATGAATATAGCTCTAGTTAATTATTTTTTAATCAAATGGGGCTGCTTTCTCCAGGAGTAACTGCCTTTTAATGCAAAATCTAATGCCACACTTAAGTAGCAAGAACCAGATGTAGTTGATTTAAAGGCTGCAGCAGGAGGCAGAAGTCAAATATACAATGTGTGATTAATAAGGAGGACTGCTTTCATCTTATCTCTAAACATTCCTCTGTAGATGTATAACTGTGAAATCCATCTTGATGTGCCATAGCAGCCAGGTTCAGAAAAGATTTGTAACAAATTTGATTGTCTTCATATATTCCCTACTGGTTTTAAAATATGTTTACAGAAAATGACAGCTACCTCAAGGTTCAATATTTTATAAACATCTAAGATGTGAATTTTAAGCCTAGAAGTTGCTGACCACAAGAGCTAATGAGTTATAATGTAGGAGTCTCTCAACCTGAATAATAAAATTATTTGACTATACTGCCGTGCCAGAGTTTTATAAGTTATTGACCAAAATGCTAGGAAGAGAATGTGATTTGAAATGAAATGACAAATAATAAATGATTACTTTCAAGCAAAAAAAAGTTGCATTTGTTAAGTGATTTAATATTTGCATAGCTTTTGTACACATTGTCTGACTTGATCCTTATATACCAAACTTGCAAGGAGAGAACTGATTCCATTTTATAGTTAGAAATCCGAGGCCTTCAGTGACTTCATAGAAATCAAAGAAAAGCCAGACATCAAAGAAAAATCTCAACTTTATCTTCTGATGTTCTACTAGCCTCAGAGTTGCGGGAAGTGTTCTGTTATTGGACTGGTTGGCTGGATGATTAGTTGACTGATAATTTCAATTTTAGTCAGCTATTGCATATTCATTATTATAATATATTATAACATACACAATATATTATAATATTTATTCCTTTGAGAAAAACATGCATCACTAGAGGGTGATTACTTTCACTTGGTTTCACTATAGTGGAGACCAAGTTAATTTGAGGTGGGATGAGAAGCCCTAGGGCCAGGTATATGGAAAGTTTATTTGCCAGTACTTTTAATAGAATGGAATCATTAAAGTCCTCTCATTAGTTCTTACCTTTTTTTCTTAGTAACATAAGTTTATTTTGTCTGCTCATTCTATTTTCTTGCCAACCATTGTAAAATACAACAAAGGGAATAACAATAATACACAAAGCCTCTACAAAGGCTAGATATGTACCAGCTTTTACAAATACACAGTTCATTGAATCTTTAGAACAATCCAGGTACTGTATTATTTTCCTTATTTCACTGATGTCTAAACAGAGGCTCAGGGAAGTTAAGTAAATTGTCTAAGATCATACAGTGGGTTTTTGGCAGAGCTGGTATGTTGCTTTGAGGCTAGATTGACCAGTAGCTTGTGCTCCATTCTGAAGGAATGTCACTCATCAAACACAAGCATTTGTTACCAATGTTAAAAACAAATTCTGATAACATACAATATTCATGCACAAAATATGTAAAAATGAAAGCTACAGAAATGATGAGGTGAAACTTGTTCAAAGATTGACCATTTTTTAATCTATACATTTGCATATTGATTGATGGCTGTAATATCTTAGGAAATGTTACCCATGGTGAGAAAGCAAATATCCAGTCAACTGTATGAAAAGCCTTAGTATTAAGTAGGCAAAGAAAACATATTTTTAAGAAGGTAATATAATCAGCCATTTGTAGTTCTATCATAAATCGCGTGCCCCTGTCTTTTGCCCAATGACCAGGGGAGAACTGATGCTATCATTCTCCATCATGAGAGAGAATTTTGGGAGAGCTTTTACTAGACTCTCAAAACCCTTGCGGGCTTCAGTTTCATGAGAACCAAAATCTGTGTGAGATTATGACATGTCTTGTATGTGAAATGCATTCTGTATCATTTCACTTGAAGAAACCACTTCAAGGGGTCTCTTAAACCAGAGCATATCTTAAAGCACAAATAATACAATTTCTCCATGTAATTCTTAAGAAAGTAACATTTTAAACCCTATAAAAATTGACAAAGGCATTGTTCACTTAAAATATGGTGCAGATTAAATGGAGCTTCATTGGATGTTGGTGCATATGGCATTACTCAGTTATGGCAAAACAACCATGAAATAAAGCAAAAGGGTAAATATGGGAAAGCAATAAAAAGGTAAAACAATGCAAAAAATGCCTTAAATGTTGATGGTTTTATCAAATCTCATTGTTCCATAAATCAATGGCAATATTTAAAATGCAACTATATCTAGGTTTATGGCCTTATTAAAAAAAAAGACAGCTGAAGCCAAATATATTATTTTCAGGGATTTCTATTATTAGATCTCCCAATATACTATTTCTTTTATGAAATGGAGAAATATAATTGTCTTTTTAGACAATAGATCTATTTAGCTAACATTTAAAATGGTTTCTGTACGGATATACATGCCATGGATCCCATTTCTCATTTTGATATCTGAAAGAATATTTACTATTTATGGAAGAAAGAAAACCATTAGTACAAGAGAGCTGAAAGAGACATTAAATATTATGAGCTCCAAGGATCTTGTTTTATAGATGTGGTGACTGAGGTTCAGAGAGGTTATAGAAAGCAAGGTGAAACAGCTAATCAATGTCAGATGTCAGATCATGGCCCCTCTGTGTGTGGGAAACCCAGGCTCACATCACTAGGCTGAGCCAACAACAATGGCTGTCGGTACCTTAGACCCACCCCACATTTCTTTCCCAATTCCCTGGTTCCTGCTACTTGCTTTGCCTTTGCTGATTCCTGATTTGGATCTCCCCTTTTGCCAACTCATGCTCCATCCATTTTAGGGGTCTTGACTTTCTTTGCTGGACTCTGTTCTTGCTTCCTACCATTGATACCCATCAGCTGCCCCCTGGTCATTGAGCCTCAGCAACCCCTTGATTTTTTTTCTTCAGATGCATCACCTCACACATGGCAAAAAACAGAACCAAATTCTAGAATTAGTTCAGGCTTATCACCCCCTGTGTCAGTTCAGTTTAGTCTTAGCATATATGTGGTAAGTGTGTGCTGTGTACTAAGCCTGGTGCCAAATGCTACAGGTACAAAGAGTTGAGTCTAGCAGGAAATAGAAACATGTGAATGAGTCATTTCAATAGAATTGGTGAATGGAGTCTGCCTCTGACTATGTTTCTTTCTGTAAATATTCTTTCTGCTTGATAGGGAGATGCTCTCAGATACTGATACTAATAGTGTGAGTGGATGTTTGTTACTCAGCCTCCAAAGGAATAGTAGCAACATCCCATTGAGGCATATATAGAAGCTATCAAGGGCAACCCAGAAAATCCCATAGGAACAAATTCTCCTGCCATTGCTTTTTTTGGTAATGATTCTTGTGGGACCACATTTTTGTGGCTGCTGAAAGTTGCCAAAGTCATTTACATTGCCCCTAGAGTTGGGCCAGGACCCAGGAAAGTCATTCTCTCTTTGTATAAGCGAATGTCTCCTGTGCCAAAACACATTTTACTAACCTGGCACCTCTCTTCTACACCTACCTTCTCACACTAGTAAAATGTCAGAGTCATGGAACCTCAAGCATATTTGTACGTCTGCTTAATTTTTCCCTTTACCTTTTTTTAAAAGGCACATGGCATATAAAAAGCACATTCAGCCAGGAGTCAGGATATCTGGATTTTAATCCAGGTACTATCATTGATATACTCCATGAATTTGGAGAAATCACTTAAACACTTTGGGTTTAAGTTCTTCATCTATGAAATAAAGGGCTGGATTCGATCATTTCTAATGACTCATGAAGCTCTCAAACTCCTTGATTTAAAACTTCCTTTATAAAGTACAAGAGTCTATAAGGTTTGAATTTTAATTTATTATAGAAAATTGAAATCTGAATGTATATATCTATAAAATATAACATACATATCCTTAATGGCAGTAAAGAAACAATGATACTAGAAACAATAGCAAAGCCCTGGACTGGATCTTGTCTCCATAGCAGGCACATCTGTTTTAAGATAAAGAGCTAGAATCTCTGAATTGCTTAATCCCCAGGCACCATTCTGTCCCAGATATATTCCTTGTCTTTCTCCAACACAACTTGGCTTTCTGTCTTTGATTTTTATCACAGTGAATGGCACCATTACCACCTATCTGTTCATCCAAGCCACAGAGAATCACCTTGATTAGTCTTTTCCTTCTTTTTCTACATTAAATCCACACCAGATGGTGTTGCTTTTTTTTTTTTTTTTTTTTTGAGAGGGAGTCTCTCTTTGTCACCCAGGCTGGAGTGCAGTGGGGTGATCTCAGCTCGCTGCAACCTTCGCCTCTCGGGTTCAAGTGGTTTCCTGCCTCGGCCTCCCGAGTAGCCAGGCACATGCCACCACGCCTAGCTAATTTTTGTTTTTTTAGTAGAGACAGGGTTTTGCCATGTTGGCCAGGCTGGTCTCGAAGTCCTGACCTCAGGTGATCCACCCACCTGAGCCTCTCAAAGTGCTGGGATTATAGGCGTGAGCCACTGTTCCTCGCCCTCTGCTGTCTCTTGAAGGCTGCCTAGGTCCATCCCTCTCCCACTTCCCTCTCTCCCTACCAATATCAGTTTATCCTCACAGTCACTGACTAAGGTCAGACTCTCATCAATTTTCTTCTGGATTTGTTAATGGCCCCATAACTGGTCTCCTGACCCCAGACTTGCCTCCTCCAATCCATCATCCATGCCATAGCCAGTGGGATCAATCTAAAGCACAGATTTGGCTTTGTCATGTCACGGTTCAAACTCTTTCAGTAGCTTCTACTACCTGCAGATAATGTCACAACACTGTATTCATCATAGATGATTCTTAACAATCTGGACCCCGACCCTCCCACCCTACATGTACTCTATGCTCCAGACATACCAAATGACCACAGTATTTTCATTTCACTGAGCAAACACTCTTTTTGACTCATGTCTTTGCATATGACTTTGCTCCGGCTGGAATGCTTCTTTTCACCTTTATTCTCCCTTTTCTTGGGCTAGGTCCTATTTTTCAAAACTCAGTTCAAGCTTTTCCTCCTCTAGGAAGCCTCTCATCAATCTTCTCTCTGTAATACCCTTCCTTTCTATTTCTAGAGCACCTGTACCTCTGTTTTTCATAATAGCCTTATTCACCACCCTTCCTTTCTACTTCTGGAGCACACTGTGCCTCTGTTTTTCATAATAGCTTTGCTCACCATCCCAGTATAAGTTCCTTAAGCACAAGTACTACCTGGTTCAACTTGGTACCACTTCCTTTCACTGCCTGGCACATAGTGGGGTCTCAATACCATTTTGATAAATAATTTAATGCATAAATGAATTTGTGTATGAAAATACTGAGTCTCCCATTGTGAGCTTAGCCTAGTTCCATTTGTTTCTCTAAGTAAGAAATATCATATTAGCAATTATCAATGATCCCCTTTTGAATGGCAAAGGAACCAGCATAAATGATGTACATAGCTCTGAAGACAAATATCCTCACTTTGTGGACCACATAAACCCATCTTGTCTTACTATGCCTTTCTACTTTGCTATTCCCAAACATCTCGACTATGAGTCATTGTTTAAATCAAGTAAAATCGATGAAACACATTGAAAACTAACCATGTCTTAATCATTGCTCCATACATAAAAGCAAAAGAAGTAAAACTTAATGCTGTTCATTGAGACTGCTTATAACATAAGCATGCTACAAATGCTGGACTGAAGGTATCAATGTCCTGCTTGCCTTCCTGCCTGCCTGATGGGTAGAATAAAGAAAGGAACAAATCCTCTCAACGAGGGAATCTAATAAGTCTTTCCAGAGGCAGTCCCAAAGGAATATAGAAGGGAGGGCATACATTTCTTCTGTCTCCTTTAAAATAAAAAAAAATAGCCTTATGGCAATGACACTGCATTCCAGCCTAGGCAACAGAGTTAGAGCTTATATCTGAAAAAATACAGCCTGGAAAAATTGAGGGCTAGGGGATAAGAAAGGACTCTGGGAAGACTTTGAGAGCATGCGAGGAGCTGTGCTTGCTTAGGCAAGATGACTCTCCTGCCTACCTCCTGAAATGTGCTTCTTGGGAAATCAAGAAATAAATCAGTCAGAAGCAACAGCGTGCCATTGATGCCATACCACACACATGCGGCAAGGGCACAGCATCAGAGTTTTAATATGAGATTCAGGTAGAAGGCAAAGACAGATAATGTCTGTGCACTTTACCATACTTTCAGACATAGTAAGCATAAGATTTACCCATTTAATAACATATATAAGAACATATGTTGTATGTACGTATATACAAACATACACACAAATACATTTGCACAATTATGCTCTTGTACACACACATATTTCCCTATTCCCAACCTACATGTGTCCAGTTCTACATTCATGCTTTGTAGTTATGTTCATTTCATTGCAGTTTATTTTCTTAAAGATCCATTTAAAATAACCAACGCATCACTCACCTTTGAATGAGGTGTATTTGATGTAAAATTTAATCACTTCAGAAAATGCCCATTAATCTGTCATGGACAGCTCCAGTATTCTGCCTAACAACACAGAAATCTTTTTCCCAAATTCTAAAATTATACTTAGATGACAGAAGAATGGAAGAATTACAAAGCAACTTGGTATGCATTGTTTTTATAACAATAAGAGGGATCTTTTTTTAACTAAACAAGATACTGTTTCAAACAAAATTGCAAACATGTCTCCCTTTACTGTAATGCTTTTTAGTTTCTTGCTTATCTGAAATGCAATTTAACCCCCTGCATGCTACACAAAATACATTCTCTTTCACTTAAAAAGAGAAAGCTTTGACATTTGAACTACAGACCACCCCAGCAGCTAGTAGATTGGGGGGATTGATGGGGTAAAAGGCTCTCCACCAGATAATTCTTCTAAGAAACATTTTCTGCAAACCACACTTATTTCTCCTCTGACAAATGGCAGCGATGCAAACACATAGCTTATAATGATGATCTTTTAAAAGAAATCTTCTGCATTCAATGAAACATTACAGGACAGATCATGAAATTTAAATACCCAGCAGATGATATAAGATACTCAAGAACAGAAGTTTGAAAGCCTTAACAATTAAGGGATTTGTCGATTTTTCAGGAATACCATGACTAGGTAGAAAATTGCCATCATTTTACTCTGGTATTTTGTATGAAATTGGAAGGTATTAACACTTAAAATCAAATCTCTTTCAATAAAATCCTTCACTGTTCAACACTCTGACTTTTTAGGCTGTTATTACCTTTTCATTTATGCTACGTCTTTTCTTGCTTACAATGAAGTTGCTTTGTTGGTTGTCTTTCTCTTCTGAAATATCTTGTTTATGGGTTTTTAAAATTAATTTTCTTTCATCTGCTTAAATAAAGTAAAATAAATGATAAAAGTGTGTGCATATATATGTGTATGCGTGTGTTTTCTCCCACAATATGAGATTACTCAATGGAACATATAGTAAGTTTGTACAGGCATAAAACTGTCAATGTCATTGTATAATAAACATTCCAAAGCATTATGTGTGAGGTCCAACTAATTTTTTTCTGAATAATATTTGTTGAGTAGTTCTTATTTAAATTACCCTTGGTCCAAGTACTGGAAGAATTATTAGGACAGAAAAAGTCATTCAAAGCATAAGAAAGGAATAATGATTGCTGACATCTTATAAATGCAATAAAATCCCTATTTTTTTTTTCTCCCTTTGATCAAAGGACTAGAGACAGTGGGCATTGTTTCATCTTTCACAAAGGCCATTTTGGTGCCCTGGTGATGCTTGTTACATCCCAAGTGCTATTGGATGAGAGACCAAATTAGCATTACAATGAACTGGCTTCTCGGAGAATTAACCATACACCACAAGAGAATGAAACAAAGCATGAGTAACTGCAAAAATACCTGCTCTTGTGACTACACATATTGCCAGAGGAATTTTGTAAAAGTCAGTTTTAAAGACTCATTAATCTAGTTTTGGCAGCTGTAGATCACCTCCCAGTGTTCCTCCTGATTTAGTCCCCATCCCCAACAAGCTGGGAGAACTGGATACTTTATATATTCATTAACTGAAAGAAGCCTGGGCTAATTTATTGGAAAGTCTAAATCCTGGGTTCTTATGATCATGAAATGTGGATAATAGAGACCAGAAAGCTGCCATACCTACTTAACAGACATCACACTTTGACATATTTATTTTGGATGTTTTCATTTTTAGTAAGAAATAAATTACTACATATAAAATCAAGGTCCCACAATCAGAATATAACCTTTATTCTGAAGTTGATGTGGGCTTTTTCTCCGTAGGTTTATATTCAAAATAATATACTGTCTGGTACACTTTCATGATATACAAAAATGTTACCTTATTGCATGATTTCTTCATTCTCTTATTTTTAAATCAATATTATGTTTTTGAGACTTAGATATATTAACAGTATTGTTTTACTGTAATCACAGGACTGAGTTAGACTTAGTAATTCTAACTGCTAATAAAACATTCTCATATCCCAACGCCTGACTTACTCCGAAGAGAGGAGTACAATGTCTTTCAGATTCCTGTTACCCTGAGTTCTAGCTCAGACACAAGAAGGAACAAATTGTTTCTCAGACTCTCACAAAGCCCCCAGGGTCTCTTCTCTAAGGATGTGAAGGAAAGCTGTGTAATGAATCTTCCCCTATTTAAATACTATATCTCAAGAATCTGAATGAATAATTTTTATATTTGGCAAATAGTTATTTCCCAGAGAGAGCAATTAGGGGGTTGAGAAAGAAACTACCAGAACTAAAAATTGATTCTATAGTTATTCTCAAACATAAATTACTACATTAAGAGTTTAAAATAACCATTACCACAATTATAAAGACAGCTCTCCCAACTTCCTAGCAGCATTCCATTGAATAGACAAGATAGTCTTGATTTTAAAGTGCAAAGTGGCTTCAATATACTAGCTTTCCATGGCTTACAAACAAACAAAAACCATTTCTGTTCAGCATAATACACAGTGCACAAAATGATATATTTAGCATGTTCTCAATTATGGTAAGTATATTCAGACACAAATTTGTATGCATTTGAAAAAGAAAAGAAACACTGAATTGTTAACAGTGCCAATCTCTGGCTGATGGGAATACAGGTGAATTTTATTTTCTTCTTGAAATGGTTTGGTTGGTTTTCTCCTTTCTTTAGAAAATGAGAATTTAATTTTATACCCAGAAATAAAATAAAGAACTAGAGAAAGAAAGAAATGTGCTTAGAATGCATTCATTCTTAGTAGGAAACTTACAAACATCTGGCAAAGTTTAGTGGTGGCCTGGTTGGAGCAATTCTGGAAAAGTCTGCTGCCCTCCATAGACATTCCCCACTGGCTTAGCCGGTTTTCCTCGTCTAGTCTTACTCCCTACCTGCCACCCCTAATTCTCTGGTTTCCTAAGAAGTCAAGAAAACAAACAAATAAGAAGAAATAAACAAAAGAGCCAAAACAGCCGCAAGTAGGTCTTTACCAAGGGGAAAGTGCTGTGTGCAAAGCCTGTAACAATCGCCTTTGTTTTTTGAATACTTCTTGTGGATCAGCCAATGAGGTAAGGTCTTGAGGTTCTTCCTTTAATTATTTCTCACAGCAGCCCTTTGAAATAGGTATGGTTACCATCTCAGTCCAATGAGGTGGCAGAAGTGATGAGAAGTTCAGTAACATGATCAGGACTACAGAGCCCAAATGTTGCAGTCGATATTCAGACTCAAGTCTCTTTGATGCCCGGGTCACTCTCTTTCCGCTTTACTCAGCCCCATGTTCTTGGTTAGGGCAAGAATTACAAACAGGCCCTTTGCTGCCCAAGTTCAAACAGCCAAAGTGTTTTGTTTGACTAGCACATTATTTTTAAAATATGGTTTCAAGCCTTTAACAAGAGTATGTAATCTCTAGTTATCCACAGCCCATACCTCTCTTGGATATAAAACTTCTGGCCCTTTTAGCTATTAAGGTCAGTTGCCCAGATCCTAATGGCATTTGAGTTGCCATCATTAAGGGGGAAATGAAGGCACCTAACATTTGATGATCACCATCAGGCAGTAAAAAAGTCTTCATATACTTGTTGTCCTTTTAAAAATACAATGAAAAGTCCCCCTCACCACTCTCACGCTTAGAAATACTGAAAGAATGATTGAATCAACATGTGGTAAGACATTTGAGGCCTTTGTAAGCCCAGCATAAATAAGAAACATAATAATTTTATATGACAAGTTGACTTATTCTTTCCTCAGCTCCATAGTGACACGCTATTTATGGCCGCATTAATTATCTTTGCTGAAAAGCATTAGCATTTTCTTTCATTTACTCAACCAAAACAGAGACATCATCTTCACGTGCATATGGATTAGTATCATGTTTGTTCTCCTGTTCATTACACCATAATTCCTTCAAATAAGCACAAATATCAAGCAAATATGGATTCTAACATTATTATATGCACATAATATTAGAGCATATTCTCATAGAATGAGCTCTAATATTATGATTTTTTTTAAAGTTTACTAACAAAATCCAATCAATATTCAAACAAGCCATTTTCCTTTGGGAAATAGTGTTTTCTTCTTTACTAAACTAAAACATGTTGTACTGTAAATTGAACCTCCTGAGCTGGAATAATTTTATCTCAAAAATGTTTTGGTTGTTGAAAGCAAAGTTACGCTTAAAGAAAATTTGCAGATATATATATATTTGTATAGAATCTTAAATTGGAATATATATAGAATATATATAGATCTATCTATAAATATAGAATATATACATACATATGTATCTGTGGATCTATATCTATACCTATAGAATATATGTATATATTCTATATCGATATAGAATATATATATGGGATGGGGTAATAGACAGTACATGTTTCCCCTTGAAAATGCCATATCTTATTAAGTATGTATAAAAACACAGAATGGTAGTTTAAATGTCAGCAAAGACAGGCTGGCGCAGTGTCTCATACCTGTAATCCCAGCATTTTGGAAGGCCAAGACAGGCAGATCACCTGAGGTCAGGAGTTCAAGACCAGCCTTGCCAACATGGTGAAACCCTGTCTCTACTAAAAATACAAAACTTAGCCAGGTGTGGTGGCAGACGCCTGTAATCACAGCTACTCAGAAGGCTGAGCCAGGAGAATCATTGATCTGGAGGCAGATCAATGAGCTGAGATCGTGCCACTGCACTCTGGCCTGGATGTCAAGAGCGAGATTCCATCTTAAAATAAATAAATAAATAATAAATAAATAAATATTAGCAAAGACACACAGATACATAGACATATGTAGATGTGCATATGTATTATACATTTTCACATACTTTCTTATATAAACACATTTCAATGAACATTTACTCAGTAAGTTTTATATGTGTCCTATGCTAACAGGCATCATGCCATGAATACATAAATATGAAAAAGATGCAGTTCTCGCTTAGTCCCTGGCAAGTGAGAAAAACAAGTATATAAACAGATATCATTATAATTAGTAGCTGTTAAAGTAGAAATATTCTCTACAAGATTGTAAAAAATATACTCAAAGTTTATAAAATACATGACACTTTTATTCCATATTCTCATAGAGAAGAAATACAGCTTCAAGGACTTCTTAGTAAATTCAGAATTACTTAGTACAAACATGTCTTGGAGAAATACATACTTCATCAGCCTTTTTTTCTGTCCTGATGTGCATTCCCACCCAGGGCTGGCTGTTCTCAGAATTCATAGCTTTAATATTAAAATTGTATCATCATCATTATCTCCAGGAAACCATGAAGCCCAAACCTGATAGATTCTAGGATCTCATTGAGGCCTTTTGCATTCTTGACTTCTTAAAGCCAAGGGTTCTCATGTCACAGAGATGTGTTTAATATGAGATGTGTTATATTAAAAAGTCTAATGAGTTTGCTGGAAAACCACCATTATAAAAAGAAATTATACATTTGCTTTTTCATAATTCTCACCATTTTTTTTCTGTAAAAAAGGAAGAGTCAGAGAATATAAGTAATTTCCCAGAAGACATACAGTTACATGAGGCTTACCCAGCTTGTCTAGGATTGGGCTAATCCACACCATGCCTATCTTCCCAGCTGTAAGAATTTCTCATATCAAAAATAGAGAATCTTTGCAATCTACTTGACTTCTTCCAAAGTGGGGGAAAGGTCTTGGTGATTTCCCACAGGCAGGTAGAATCTTGCGGCATGAAGAGCTATTTTTAACATGGTGCTGTGGAGAGCTCCCAGAATGTGTCAGCAGGGAACCTGAGTGCTTTTTTTTTTTTTTTTTTCTTTTTTTCCCACTTGTCAGCCATATGAACTCCAAGGTCTTTTACTTCTGTGAGATAAATATTTCTCAACAGTAAAGCCATCAGGCTAATTGTACCTGTCCTAAACATCTCAAAAGTTTCTTGTAATGATCAAATGAAATAATACATGTCAAAATGCTTGGTCAGATGTAAGGTGCCATGTAAATGTCAGATACTTATACTTCGATGTGGGTAGGTTGCAAGAAGCAGTTTGAGAATCTATTAGAAGTGTGAATTCTCTGGTGTAACTGCATATACAGTTATCAATAAGAAGACAATGAACAGCTAATACTAGCCACCATATTATTGCTTTTTCCAAGTTCTGATTTATATTTACGTGAGAAGCAGCACACGAGAAGCAGTGTTTGAGAAAGAATAATCAGTTTTGGATTCTGTTAGCTCTAAGCTGGCAACTGGCTAGCTGTGTGACTTTGAGCAAGTTGCTTTCCCTCTCTGTGCTTTAGCTTCTGCATCTAGAAAAAGCGAAGAATAATGCACCTGTATCATAGTATTGTTTGAGGATTAAATAAGAAAAATCATAAATACACCTAAATCGAAAAATAAAATAACAAGCTTCAAATGGGAAGAATGGGATTAAACTGCCTTGGGCATGGATGTGAGAGATGGCACTGGACAGTAAAAATAATAATAATAATAGAAATTTGTTACAGAGGCCTAGCTTCCTAATACTTATTAACACTGTGACTATGAACAAGCCACTTAACTACTCTAAGCCTCAACTTCCTCATCTGTAAATATAATAATATCTACATCAAAGCAGTTTTGTCAAGAATGAAACTATTTCATTAACTGCAGCTATAAAAATATAGTCCCCTAACTGACACTTGCTGCCTGCCTAATACTACAGAGTTATGCAAATCTAAGTATCTTTCCTTTTAACACTATTTCAGTACATCTATATACTACAGGCTGGCCATAAAGTCTATAGGTAATAATATCCTATTGCATTTTAATGTAATGTCAGAAAGCCATTATATATATTTATGTCAGAAATGTCAGAAAGCCAATATATATATATATATTTCCAGCCTTAAGACCACCAGTGGACTTACTCTTTTGGAATTTTTTATATAGCAAGCAAGCATCCACAAGGACGTTTTTAGTTATATGATTAAATAAAGAAATGCTAAATCCCTGAGGTTTATGAAATAATACAATGGTTAATATTATTATTACTACGATTTTTTGAAACAGCGCCTCACTCTGTCACCCAGGCTGAAGTGCAGTGGTGCAATCTCAACTCACTGTAACCTCCACCTCCCAGGTTCAAGCAAGTCTCCTGCCTCAGCCTCCCTAGTAGCTGGGATTACAGGTGTGCGCCACGATGCCCAGCTAATTTTTATATTTTCAGTAGAACCAGGGTTTTGCCATGTTGGTCAGGCTGGTCTCAAACTCCTGACCTCAAGCCAGCCACCTTCCTTGGCCTCCCAAAGTGCTGAGATTACAGGCGTGAGCCACTGTGCCCAGCCCGATGGTTAATATTAGCTGTTCATTGTCTTCTCATTGATAACTGTAAATGCACTCACACCAGAGAATCCATTCTTCTAATGGATTTTCAAACTGCTTCTCCCAATCTAACTACACCAAAGTATAAGTATCTGACATTTGTATATAAAGAAACATCTTGTATAACATGTGCTAGTTGTTTCAAAACTTCAAAGGGAACTTTCTCCTTGAGCAATTTTAATCCAGAAAAACTTGTAATTATGATTTCAATGATGAATAGACCATAAAGTGCTAGGCCAGCAATTAATAAAGTGTGAGACTGCAGTGAACGAAGTTCCTAGATGTCTTTCAGAAAAGTACTGTGCAGGTGAGAGGTGTAGGGAGCAAGGATTGGAGGAAGATTGCAGAAGGGGGAAAAAAAAAGACATTCTAAACATTATAGTTAACACAACTACCTGAACATCTGACTTCAAGGAATGAAGCATAGAATTATTCATATTATAAAAATATTCATCACCTTATGTAGTACACAAGGGCCCAGAAAGTAACAATATTGCAAGCGTTTAAGGTTTTTATTAAAACTTCCTGATAAATTGATAAATAGACTGATAAGCTGAAGCATTTCAAGTTACTGATGATACTATCAATGCAATAGTAAGACAAGGCAAATATGACATTAGAATAAATACAAAGCACATTTATTCATATGGTTCACTACTGGAAACTCAGCATACTTGACAATGGGCAGCCTCAAATGGTGCTCTCCCCCATGAGAAGTAGTGCCTTATTAAGACAGATTGATGTTTAGAATTTCATAAACCTCAGGGGCTTAGCACTTCTTTATTTAATCTTATAACTAAAAAAGTCCTTGTGGATGCTTGCTTGCTATATAAAATAATTCCCAATGAGTAAGTCCACTGAGATCTCTGAGTTTCCTGTGACTCTCACCATTAATGCATCTGCAACCACCATGGTATTGGGCATGAAGCAATAAGCTGTATCCTCATCTGGGGCATGTCTACTGGTCTAACATGGAAAGGTCATGACTCCATGAGCATTGGGATTTCATCTTTCAATGGGATTCTAAACAGGAAGAGGCTCTCCAACAAAGAGACATTAAAATACTCTGCCTTCCTAAACATTCAGATAGATGCAATCCCTAGAAGAGAATAAGATTGGTTCTTCTCAGGAAAAACACATAAACATAACTAAGTCAGGTTAAAGTAGTGGTTTTCTCATTTTCTTGACTGTGACCCACAGTAAGAAGTGCAGTTTTAATTAGGACAAGAAACAAATACAACACACACACACACACACATACAATTTTGCCTGTACACACAAATAGAAATAAAAGTTTCATTAAAAAATACTAAATCCAATTACACAGTAAACACTAGAACCCAGGTCTCTGACCCTCTGATATTTTTGCAATGTTTAATTTTATTTCATTTGTACAAAAAGGCTTGACTCAATCCATTTTTAATTTTCTCAACTTACTGTGGTCATAATGTTCAGTTACAAAACACTGAATTGGAAATTGATGTTCAAAATATTATTTATTATGTTATCACTATATGCCCAGTAATGTGCTAAACAGTTTGCTCACATCATAGCATTTAGTCCTCAAACCAACCATCAGAGATGAGTTTTACTAAATCTACTTCATGGACAAAGCATCTGAGATTAGAATTTAGCTCTGCTTGTGCAGACAGGAAATGGGAGAGCAGAGATTAGAAGTCAGTCTTTTCTAATTCTTACTCATTCAAATACTTTCTAATTCTTATCATATTACACCACCAAAAAGCCAAAAGTTGCTACTTCAGGGCAGACTAAACAGAATTCTGGTTAAATTAGCACAAAAGTATCTCTGTACAATTAAAAAAATATAACTGGCAAAACCTGAAATACGTTTGCCCTGTTTTTTTAAGATCATTGTATATATGTACAATAAACTCAACACAGTTGTCCTTAGAACATGGGCTCGCTGTTTTTTATCCAGAAAGCTTGTTGTCATTATTTTTAAGTTAACAGTTGCAAAACTTAACTGTGTATTGTTACTTATAAACACTTCAATTGGATGAACTCAAACTGATTATTGAATCTAAAGACAACATCAATATGGCGATCAGCTTCTAAGATGGTCCAGCGATCCCTACCTCATGGTAGTTATACCCTGGCATAGTCCCCTCCTGCATTATATCAGAGTTGATCTGTGTGATCAATAGAATATGGCAGAATAAATGCTATGCCACTTCAAATATTGCATTGTAAATGGCACTACAGGTTCTATTTGCATTCTGTCTCTCCGGCTCTGTCTCTCTGGCTCTGTCTCTCGGATCACTCATTCTGGGGAAAGTCATACTGTAAGAAACCTTATGGTGGAGAGACCCACATGGTGAGAAACTGAGGCCTTCCAACAACAACGGGGGAATAGACCCTGCAGTCCCAGTCAGGTCTTCAGAGATTGCAGTCCCTGAACCAGAATCACCCAGGCTAAGCCATCCCCAGATCCCGAAATCTCACAAACTATATGAGATGATATATATTTGCTATTTTAAGCTACATGAATACTTTGGAGACATTATGGGTTTGGTTCCAGACCACCACAATAAAGCAAATATTGCAATAAAGCAACTCATACAATCTTTTTGGTTTCTCAGTGCATAAAAAAGTTGGGTTTACACTATACTGTGGTCTATTAAGTGTGCAATAGCATTATGCCTAAAAAACAAGGTACATATTTAATTTAAAAATGCTTTATGGTTAAAAAATGGTGAAGATCAACTGAGACTTCAGTGAATCCTAATCTTTTTGCTGGTGGAGGGTTTTGTCTTGATGTTGATGACTGCTGACTGATCAGGGTGGGGTGATGATTGCTAAAGGTTGGAGTGGCTGTGACAATTTTTAAAAATAAACAGTGAAGTTATCCATATCAATTGACTGTTGCTTTCACTAAAGATTTATCTAAAGCCTGCTCTCTGTCTCTCTCTGTCTCTCTTTGATCACTCACTCTGGGGAAAGTTATACTGTTTGGTAGTATTGTAACCACAGTAGAACTTTTTCAAAATGGGACTCAATCCTCTGAAACCCTGTCAACACTTTGTTAAAGAAGCTTATGTAATATTCTAAATCCTCTGTTGTCATTTCAACAATGTTCATGGCTGTTGACCAAGAGTAGATTCCACGTAAAGAAACCACTTTCCATAAGAAGCAACTCCTCATCTATTTAAGGTTTATCAGGAGATTGCAGCAGTTCAGTCACAACTTCAAGCTCCACTTCTAATTCTAATTCTCTTGCTATTTCCACCACATCTGCAGTTGCTTCCTCAACTGAAGTCTTGAACCCCTTAAAATCATCCATGAGGGTTGGCATCAACTTCTTCCAAACTTGTGTTAATTTGGATATTTTGACCTTCTCCCATGAATCACTAATGTTCTTAGTGGCTTCTAGAATAATGAATCCTTTCCAGAAGGTTTTCAATTTACTTTGCCCAGATCCATCGGAGGAATCATTGCCTATGGCAGCTTTAGCCTTCTAAAATGTATTTCTTTAATAAGACCAGTAAGTCAAAATTACTCCTTCATCCATGGGTTACAGGATGGATATTGTGTTAGCAGGTATAAAAACAATATTAATATTCTTGTGCATCTCCATCAGAGCTCCTGCATCACCAGATACATTGTCAATGAACAGTAATACTTTAAAAATAATCTTTTTGTTTGAGCAGTAGGTCTCAAAAGTGGGCTTAAAATATTCATCATGCCATGCTGTAAACAGATGTGCTGTCATTCACGCTGTTTGGTTCCATTTCTAGAGGACAGGCAGAGTAGATTTAGAATAATTCTTAAGGACCCTAGGATTTTTGAGTTAGTAAATGAGTATTCCTTATACTTATTTATAAGTATATTGCTTATACTTATTTCTTAAGAATAATTCTTAAGGACCCTAGGATTTTTGAGTTAGTAAATAAGTATTGTCTTCAACTTAAAGTTACCAGCTGCGTTATCCCCCTTACAAGAGAGTCAAACTGTCTTTTGAAGCTTTGAATCCAGGCATTGACTTTTGCTGTCTAGTTACACAAGTCCTAGAAAGCATCTTCCTCAATATAAAGTTGTTTCACCTACATTAAAAATCTGTTGTTTAGTATAGCCACTATCATCAGTGATTTTATCTAGATCTTCTGGATAACTTGATGCAGTTTCTACATCAGCAATTGCTGCCTCACCTTGCCCTTTTATGTTATGAAAATGGCTTCTTTCCTTAAACCTCATGAGCCACAACCTCTGCTAGATGCAAACTTTTCTTCTGCAGCTCTCTCACCTCTCTCAGCCTTCATAGAATTGAAGAGAGTTAAGCCTTGCTCTGGACTAGGTTTTGGCTTAAGGTAATGTCGTGGCTGGTTTGATAGTCTATCCAAACTACTAAAACTTTCTTCATATTAGTAATAAGCCTATTTTGTTTTCTTAACATTTGTGTATTCACTGGAATAGTATTTTAATTTCCTTCAAGAACTTTTCTTTTGCATTCAGAACTTGGCTAACTGCTTGTTGCAAGAAGCCTAGCTCTCAGTCTGTCTTGGTTTCTGACATGCCTTCTTCACTATGCTTAATTATTTCTAGATTTTGCTTTAATGCTAGAGATGTACAATTCTTCCTTTTACTTGAACACTCAGAGGCCACTGTAGGGTTATTCATTGACCTAATTTCAATATTTTTGTGTCTTTGAGAATAGGGAGGCCCATTGAGAGGGAGAGAGATGAGGAAATGGCCCATGAGTGGAGAAGTCAGAACACACATACCACTTATCGATGAAGTTCTCCTACTCATTTGAGTGTGGTTCATGGCACTCCAAAACGGTTACAATAGTAATCTCAATGATCTCAAAGATCACTGATGTGCCAAGTGCAGCAGCCTCCCAGCTACTTGGGAGACCAAGGTGGGAGGTTTGCTTGAGCCCAGGAGTTCAAGATCAGCCTGGGCAATATAGAGAGACTCTGTCTCCACAAAAACATAAAATTTGCTGGGTGTGGTGGCACGCATCTGCAGTCCCAGCCACTCAGGAGTCTGAGGTGGGAGATTGATTGAGCCATGGGAAAGTCGAGGCTCAGAGAGCCATGATCATGCTATTGTGTTCCAGCCTGGGCAACAGAGCAAGACCCTGTCAAAAAGAGAGAGAGAGAGAAAGAGAAAGAAAGAAAGAGAGAAAGAAGAAAGAAAGAAAGAAAGAAAGGAGAAAGGAAGGAAGAAGGAAGAAAGAGAGAGAGAGAAAGAGAAAGAAAGAGAAGGAAAGAAGAAAGAAAAGGAAAGAAGAAAGAAAGAAGGAAGGAAGGAAGGAAAGAGAAAGGAAGGAAGGAAGGAAGGAAAGAAAGAAAGAAAGAAAGAAAGAAAGAAAGAAAGAAAGAAAGAAAGAAAGAAAGAGTCAGGGTCGGCTCATGCCTATAATCCTAACACCTTGGGAGGCCAAGGTGGGCAGATCATGAGGTCAGGAGTTCAAGACCATCCTGACCAACATGGTGAAACCAGCCTGCCCAACATGGTCTCTACTAAAAATAAAAAAATTAGCCGGGCATGGTGGCGTGTGCCTGTGATCCCAGCTACTCAGGAGGCTGAGGCAGAAGAATCACTTGAACCCAGGAGGTAGAGGTTGCAGTGAGCTGAGATCACGCCACTGCACTCCAGCCTGGGTGACAGAGCAAGACTCTGTCAAAAAAAAAAAAAAAAAAGAAGAAGAAAGGAAGGAAGGAAAGAAGGAAGGAAGGAGGGAAGGAAGGACAATGAAAAGAAAAAGAAGAGGAAAATAATCACTAATCACAAATCACCATAACAGATAAAATGATAATGGACAAGTTCTAAATATAATGAGAATTACCAAAATGTGACACAGAGACACAAAGTGAGCATATGGCATTGAAAAAATGGTGTCAATAGACTTGCTCGACACAGGGTTGCCACAAACCTTTGATTTGTTTAAAAAAAAAAAAAGCAATATCTGTAAAATGCTATAAAGTGAAGTGAAATAAAACAAAGTAGGCCTGTACTAAATTTTGGTATAATTTGTTAGGCAACCAATAGATAATCGATGCAAACAGTTACAGCTTGAACCTGGCGAGATGCCATCTCAATAGGGTTTTTACGTATGTGTTACATGGTAACTTTAAGGCTGGAAAAGGAAAAGGAAAAAGAGAAATAAACTAAATAATCAGTGTAGTAGGATCAAAGTGTTTACTTTTAGGCTTTCAAATCAAACTACACAGTGTGGACTAGAGTCTACTGATGCAATTTCTAAATCATTGAGACTACTAATCCCAAGCAGCCAATAAAATAATTTGTCAGTCAATCTGTGAATTTGTCAGCATCTCTTTTCACTCGTGTTCTCCCCAGTCCTCAGCTATTTTGAAAATCACATCTCATTGGAAGTTGAATCAGAAAAAAGAAGAACATTGAAGCTTACATGTGTGTTCTGCTACTCTTTGTGGTTTATGGTGGAGGCTAGTTAGACTAAATTTGAAAGCTGGCAAAATTGGGCACCATAATCCTTCTTGAATCCCCTGTCTCTTGGTGCTGAGCATTCTTTTTTTTTTTTTTTTTTTTTTTTTTGGACAGAGTCTAGTCCTGTTGCCCAGGCTGGAGTACAGTGGCACGATCTTGGCTCACTGCAACCTCCACCTCCCAGGTTCAAGTGATTCTCCAGCCTCAACCTCCCTAGTAGCTGGGTTTACAGGCACCCACCAGCAGGCCTGTGGTGCCGGGCATTCTTATGCTGTCTTCCAGCTGCCTAAACCCCTCTTCTATGGCATTTACCCAGGACTGCCTTTCCCCGCAATAACTTCTCATTACCTTAATTCACACAAAGGCATGAATGAATGGTTTCCAACTTATTGCTCTTCTGGCTGTTTTAATTTTCTAAAAGATGCTGTTTGCTCAATTAAATTCTGACCTTTTGGATCTCAGGGAACCTTATAAGCTGAGGTGATGATTTTATCACTGAAAATATATGTATCATACCTATGTCATATGGACCAAAAGTGAAATTACTAGAAAAAAAATGTGTTGTATGATATTAGGAGTGTTGTTCAGTTATTTATAGCTTTAAATAGAAATTTTCAACTTCAAAACTATTGATACTTAGAGCAAGGTGATGTTTCATTGTGTGTGCATGTTTGTGTGAGGAAATCCATGTGTTATAGGATATGTAGCAGAGCCTCAGTTTACTAGATACCGGTAGTGCCTCCCAGCTGTAACAAGTAAAACTGTCTTCAAATATTGCCAAATGTCCATTGGCGGCAAAATCATGCCCAGCTGAGAACTACTGATATAAATAATTGCTACCATTTTGAGCAAGTATGTGTGTGTATTTAATAAAAGGATATAAGAAAAAAATGTCGGGAAATGTGGGATTATTTAGGAGATGACCATTCTCCTGGTGCCTCTAAAATTACAATCCATGTAATAGAACCAAATGCATTTGTCTAATTCTTATCCTGTATTCTAATAAAAGGCAGAGATTGAAATTATTAGTTTCATTTTTAACTCTATTATTTAACTTATCAGATAACTAAGATTTGGCCATATTTTCAAAACAGAAACAGAAACACAATGTTAGGGCTGAAATGATCACGGCTGCTGTTTCTCGAAATGTCTGCTCCTTAAAGACCATGGCCCAGAGAAAGAAAGTCTCACAGAAATGCAGTGACACAGTAACGATTAGAATGCAGGTCTATGACCATCTGTTCTCCAGTGAGGAGGAAACAACAAAAGATACTTTCCTCTTGGTTAGTAGCTCACCGACATTACATTTTCCTCTGGATTTTTGTGTTATATACGTTATACGCACCTAAAGCCACCGAGCAGAAGACGTGAGCGTGACTAGAGTCTATGCCAGGTATTCACATGACCTAAAGGTAAGGCTCAATTTCTCTGCCTCAGTCTCCTCCTCTTTAACATGGGGCTAACAACACCAAATTATTATGAAGTACTTTGAAAACTATTACCTGCAATTAAAATGTGATTTATCTTATTGTCATGCTAAAACATTTGAGACATTTATACAAATGGTGACTACATGCAAGTTTATCTCAGACAGAAAAGTGATAATCCCAATGCTGTCAGAACTAAATTTACAAGGAGTTTATGCTGTTGCTGTGATAAGGTGCTAAAAATGACCTCTTTGACAAAGTGTAAATCCTTCTCCATTTCCTAACTTTTCAGTATCTCAATTACCTACTCTCTTAAGTGGTAATTAACTTCAACACTATTTTTAGTCAAGTACAAAATAGATTTATTATTTTTTTTGAATTAGAGAATGTATTTGGAGGAGATCTGAAGAAAACATACAAATTTTGAAGGAACACTGTCTTTTTACCAATGGGTTTGTAAGTCACAGCATCTTATTTAAGATTCAGAGGTTGAATTTTAAAATATGCTGAAACATGAAAACGATACAATTGACCACTCTGGAAACTGGATAGCAAATGCAGTGCTGTTGGGTTTGAGTATATCTGTCATGTTGGAAGAAGGAATGAGAGGTAGATTGAAGGAGTGAAATGATGTAGTCCATAAGGGATCATTCACAGAGACATTTCCTCTCCAAAAAGATACTATTTACCACTTGAGCCTGAAAAAAGAAGTGAGATAAGTTCTACCGTGATGGAAGTTTTTCTTTCTAGGGGCTCTCTTGAATATATTCTTTAATGCCTTAGCAAGTCTGATGAACTGAAAGATTTACCATATTTTTCTAAGTGCCTCACTTTCCCTTCAGGTACAACCTGGGCTTTCAGGAAAAATCTGACTCATTGTGTCTTATAATGAAGTAGAAAGACTTATTAAAAACAGAGAATTAAGTAGATGAACACAATGATCTTTTTAAATGACCTCTCATTATTCTCTTAGAAGAAATGACTTAGTTAAGAAGAAGAGTCTTGGAAAGATACTGCCTATGCTAGCACTCAACTCGTGAAATGCTTCTTTCTCCAGTGAAAGTCAGCTGTTTGTTCCCTTTCCAAAGAATTTCTGAACTTAGCACCACTTCAGTTTGCTGCTCTAAGAATGTTGACCTTAATTCCCATTTAAGAGAGTGAAGGGTTAGGATTAATGTTTCTTTTTTATATATGCTGCCTTGCAAAACCCTTTCCATTTACTCATAAAAAGGGCTTGCCAACCTTTTTTTATTGAATGGATTAAGCCCAGGTTATTTCCATCCTAAAAGTATGATCAAATATAGCAGTCGTAAGAAAACAGGAGACCAGAAGAGCCAACTGCAATAGACTGTAATATAATGCTATAGACTAGTTTATCAGATATCTTTATCAGGAAATTATTATAAGATTATAAAGTATAATATTTACATTTAATTGTATTTTACACAATGGCAGTTCTCATGAGGAAATATACCTTAAAAGAAGAAAAACAAATTAAACTAACATGTTCACATGCACTGTATATTCTGGCAGGAGGTCATCACAGAGTCTTGCAGATTTTGTCCTGCCCAAGGCAGCCAGCCAAGGGTGTAAGTGGGGGACGAAATCCAATTCACTTTGAGCTCACTAAACTCCAATGCCTGTTGTAGGACTGGGCGGTTTTCTAATTCTCTCAAAAGCATTATATGGGCTACTGGTGGACACTTCTGCACTATTTCTGTCTAGTCGCAAATTGCCTTCTGTCTAATGGTCTAAAAGCAGTCTGTCTCTCTTAGAACAATCTGTCTGACAAAAAGGGAGCACATGGCTATTGGCCAAAGAATTGACTTGCATTTCCCAGACTGACCTGATCCCACCCTCAGTCCCCAGAAGGGAATGGAGAAACCTACTCTTCACTGATAAAAATTCTGGTGGAAATCTGGATGGTATCAGACGGTATTTAGCTAGGGAGATAAGAAATGCTTAAATCTGGCCAGGCGCGGTGGCTCACGCCTGTAATCCCAGCACTTTGGGAGGCCGAGGAGGGCGGATCACGAGGTCAGGAGTTTGAGACCAGCCTGGCCAACATGGTGAAACCCCGTCTCTACTAAAAATACAAAAATTAGCTGGGCGTGGTAGCACGCACCTGTAGTCCCAGCTACTCAAGAAGCTGAGGCAGGAGATTCGCTTGAACTCAGGAGGCGGAGCTTGCAGTGAGCCAAGATCACGCCGCTGCACTCCAGCCTGGTGACAGAGTGAGACTCCATCTCAAAAAAAAAAAAAAAAAAAAAAAAAAACTATCAAGATAAATCTAATTATTTGTGATAAAATTTAGCATAAATAGGAACAGAAATTGCCAGTCATAGAAATAAGGTTGTTGAATAACAAATATGGCAGTTAGTATTTTTTTAAAAAAGAAATGCTTAAATCCTTCTTTTGTCCAGCAATGGCCTTGTTCCCTTGAGGTACCCTGTGGAAATATTAAGCCAGGGCACAATGGTCAAAAGAAAGCTAAATTCCACATTATTATTAATTGGGATTTTGTACCAAATTTCAATACAGAGCTCTCAAATTTTGCTGAAGTATAAAGCCCAGTGCTGAAGTGTAAGAAGGCCGGCCGATCCTCCACTGAAACTAACATTCAAATATTAGTATTTTACCATCCTCCTCCCAACCACAGGAGACAGACCTGATATGTGTATTGAGCACACATGAGTGAAGGCAAGAAGAGTGGACGAGGGACGTTAGCCAGGCTCCATATTGGTTTAGGACTGCCACCAAGGGTAAGGGTGGGATTGGGCACCTCAAGGAAAGAATGGAACGAAGCAGAGAGGAAAGTACCAGCAACAAGACTTGGACCTCACTGCTCAGGCCACATGGAAATAGGAAGCATGAGAAACACTGAGAAGCTGCCCTGATAAGAGCACAGGGGAGGCCCAGAGAAAGGGCCGTATTCCTGAGTGTGCAGTTTTAAAGCAGCTTGCCCCTGTCTTCCAGGATATATGGTCAATCATTGTTCTAGAATATGACCCAGTTGGATTTGTATATTTTACTATTCTTGAGATTGAGCCAGGAAAGGGCCTATGGGAAGAGACCTCTTGCTTTCTTTATTCAGGTACTATTTCTGTTCTTACAGATTTTTATCCCTATTCCTTTTTTCCAAACATTTCCCTTCTTTAGGAAGCACTTCATGAGTATGTAACTTCTCTAAACTATCATGTCATGACATTTAACCTTAAGAAGTAGAGCACAGCATTATAATGTCCCCCTTGTTCCATGCCTAACATTCTGTGCCCATGTTTCCACATGTAATCAAGTTGAGAACATCGCAAAATTTTAAATTCATAACTCTTGCCACAAGTTGCTCGCCATGTGGTTGAAATGATAGGATCCATGTATATGGTAACGTGCAGCAAAATTTTAAGAAATAATTTCAATGTGGAAGTATGGGGAACCCTGAGTTCTTTTCCAGGAGAGATTGCTGCAATTTAGAGGGGAGGGGAAATTGTATATGGCAAAGGTAAAAATTAAACTCAAACCTGATTAATATTCAGGGAGGAGGAAGAAAGGAATTGCTATTAGAAAGAACAGATCTTACAAAGGGATAGAAGACAGAAAATGCACACTTGTTTGTTTGTTTTTGTTTTTTTGTGGGTTTTCTGTTTGTTTGGTTGGTTGGTTCAGGAGGAGGGAGCAGTGCATATTCTACTCCAGCCATAGCAGAGCTTTGGAAAGTGGTGAGAGATACGGTAAGGCCCAGCCAAACTGTGGCAGGTATTTAATGTTGGCTAAAGGCAATTTGAATTTTATCCCACTGAAAAATAAGAAAATCTGAGGATATAGGCCTTCAAGTCTGACTTTCGGTTCTCACTAAATTCCAAAATTTTTACATATCTATTATTATTATTGGAAACATTATTTCTAAGCTATCAACATGTAATTTGTGGTTCAGTGTGTCTGGGAAACAGAGTATTTCTATGATTTTTGAACTTAGAGTTTAGGAAATTTCCAATTTTGAAGCAAATATTCTCTTAGTGTCCCAAAAGATCAAGTACATTTTTTTTTCTTCTAATGCTTGGTCTGCACCATTCCATCTCAAATCACAGCTCATCACTGATTACACAAATACTTACAAGCAGGGCCCATTTTTAGTAGGTAATGAAGTGTAAGGATGAAGCTTAAATGATGCAATATACCCAATGTCTAGCCTTACATAAATAAATAAAGGGCCATTTGTTTCATTTCACTTCAATACACACTTTTGCAAGGGAACGTTCTATTTCTTTTGGCACACTCAAAAAATTCTGAGTATACATCAACATTTTTTAATGTTGAAATATAGTTTTGTTTTTCCTTTATTCTAAAATAACTATATAATAAACATACTGGACATTTTTTGGTGCTTTGTTCAACAATGAACAGGCTGAATTTCCTCCCCAGATGCCTCGTGACATTGGCATATGCATAGCAGGAAACGTACACACTCCAAGTCATAATCCTGTCTGGATAAATCTGCCATGTGTGCTGGGCAAGCCAGACCTCATTCACCTGTTCATACTGACATTTAATCCATCACCAAACCTTACCTAGGGACTTTCTAAAGACAGTAACTCACTGAAGGAGAAAGGTACAGATTGCTACTCTTTGGGACTGTTTTAAAATATTTTGATGTTTGGAGAAGTGGAAGAGGAGAGGAAGATACAAGGGAAGAAACTACACTTGATGTAGAGTTAATCCATTTAAGCTTCAGAGCCTACCTTGTGATGTAAGCGTTGTCTCACCTGTTTCCAGAAAAGGAGGTTAAAGCCAATGTTACATCACAACTAAGCGGTGTAGATAAAATTTGAACCTGAAAATCCCGGCTCAAAGTCCAAAGCTTTCAATTACACAATCTTGTCAAGAACATAAAAACAGATGAGTGCATTGAATAGAAGAAAAGATGGCCCAAAGATTAATATTTGTAAATCTCCTCTAATATCTTGGTTAAATTTACCACCCAAAATAAACTTCAATATTGTCATGAAAAAAAAATCATATCGGTTGTCAAAATTGACTCCATTGCACTGGCATACACTGCAGCTTAAGATATCCAAGTGACTTAGCAGCAGAGCCAAGCGCATAGTTGAAAAATCACCCACTGTACTTCTAATTGAAATAACCAATCTCTATAATATGCACTGTAAAATATGACTTTTCCATACAGCATTTGAAGCAGAATTCAGATAGATTCACTACTCAATTAAATCAGCCTTCATAGGGTTTAGACACTCTTGAATTTTTTGGTTTAAAAATGGTGAAGGAAGTGCTCTTTTATACTTTTCTTTGTTGTTGTCATTATGATTATTGTTGTTATTTTAGGAACCATATATTTTAATCTGCAACTGCCTCTGAAAATGTCTATTCACATTTTTCGAAAAAGAAGCAAGTAGTGAGAAAGGTGCATTTAGAAATATTACCACCTCTCAAATCTCCAGTGAGCATCTGTGTATAGTATAAAGGCAAAATGCAGATGCCACTGATATGTTAATTATCCTAAGAGAAAGAAGGTATTATGTACCTAAATACAGTTGTATATATGTATAATGTGTGTATATGTTTATGTTTATACACACACCATATATACCTAACTATACTCTATGTACACTGTTACGGCTTGGCTCTATGTCCCCACTGAAATCTCATCTCAAATTGTAATCTGAACTGTAATCCCCATGTTTGGGGGTTGGGACCTGTTGGGAGGTGATTGGATCATTGGGTGGTTTCCCCCATGCTGTTCTCATGATAGTGAGTTCTCACGAGATCTGATGGTTTTATAACAGGCTCTTCCCCCTTCCCTTGGCACTTCTCCTAACTGTGGCCTTGTGAAGAAGGTGCATTGGCTTCCCCTTCACCTTCCACCATGATTGTAAGTTTCCCGAGGCCTCCCCAGCCATGTGGAAATGTGAGTCAATTGAACCTCTTTTGTTTATATATTACTCAGTCTTAGGTAGTATCTTTGTAACAGTGTGAAAATGAACAAATATATATATATATATATATATACACACACATACGCATATATACATATACTCTATTATATATAACTGCTTCAAGACTATTTTTAGTCCTACAGTCTATTCATATTTTTCTAAATTTTCAAAAGTTTTACAAACTCTGTTTCTATTATTTTATATATAAACAATGTTAAAAATATTCAGAGCAATGGATATTTAGGGATGAGGGATGGGAGTCATCCACCCTGAGGGGAGATACATTTTTTCATGAAAACTGCTTAGAATTATCAGGGCCTGATAATAAATGCAGACCAACTATTAGTTGGTTTTGTTACTGTCTTTAAATTATCTCCTTAAAAGGCAGACATTCATCACCTGCACCTAGAGTAGACCACCTCAATTGCTCCCTCCCTTGGTAGGCCACTGGCTGAAGGCCTTCTAGGAGAAAGTCATCATGTCTAAGTGTCTTGTTTCCTTAGTGGAACTGGAAGTACTTACTCCATAAGGCTGCCTTGACAATTAAATAAATTACAATTTTGAAAGTGGTTAGAACACTGCCTGAGATAGAGCAAGCATTACAGCACTGTTTGTTTAAGTAAATAAATGATATTTATGAAAAGCCTGATGTAGCAGTCTGCCAATTTTATAGATGAAGAAACTGAGTCTCAGAGGAGGTTAAAAAAAAAAAAAGACATCAAACAGAAAATGATTGTGGTTTAAAGTAAAGATATTGACACGAAACCTGTACCCATTCTACCTCTCCCACACAAACGGGATCATGGCTTTAGTTTTTATTGTGTTATCCAATTATTGCCTTATTTTGCATATTTACTTCCCAAATTATTTGTGTACATATTTTTAACCTATAGCTTTATGGTATTTCAGAGCAGGTGCACTGAAGTATGGGAAGAGGGAAGATGACAGTGATTAAGAAAAAGTGAATTTATTCAACTTTTTAAGCTACTAAAAGCGTGCAAATTAGATTGTTATTGTTATTTTAAGAAAAAGAACATTATGCATTGAAAAAGTATGCCTTTCCAAGAAACCACTAACCAGATGTTGGGGTCTTGAGATATCCCAAAGGGATACTGGTAAAAAATGATGAAAGAACTTCCACACAAAAATCTAAGAAAGCGCGCACACATGTTATAACTATGAATATTGTCTGCAAAAATTTAACAAATCTGCTTCATCATCAGATACTACAGCCCTGGGATAGCCTGGTCTGGAAATGTGGTTTAAGGAAGAATAAAAATACAAATAGCTAGGAAAAATTACTAGGAAAATGTTAGCACAATAAATTAAGTAGAATAGAGAAGGAATGCCAATATCTAAAGTTTATTACACACATGTGCCATTACCTGTGTGGTAATGGACTATTCAGTCTTTGATTCTATTCACAAGGCAGCAGTTAAAGGCTACATGATATAATCAATCAACTAGTTATTTGTCATCGAATGTCTATTGAGCGTTTATCATGTGCAGGATGTTTGTGTGTGTGTGTGTGTGTCCTGCACAAAAACACATCTGACTATATATATGTATATATATGTATATATAGTGACAAAATACATATACATCTATATGCATACACATTAGAAGCTAGATGCCATTTTGACTGTTTGGATTTTTTTTTCCCTGACCTTACACTTTAAAAAAAATTTATTTCTTAAAGCAATTGGTTAGTTTTTATAGGTGATATAGCCAGTGTGAGTTCACCATCTATGAACTGTAGTTTTCTTTATTAAGAATATTATTGTTTCAACCAATAGCATGCCAATACTTTCTCATTTTATCAAAACTGGAAATGTGTCTCCAAAAAATGGACCTATTGCTTTCTGAGGGGAAAATCTTTTCTACTGCATATCATCCCCACTTATCCATGTTTCTTTTCTACTGAAGTAGGGCAGAGCCACAGAGAACAAAAGACAACGTCTTACTTTAGTGATGGCTGTGTAGGACAGAGAACCTTAAAGGACCCCACCACTCTCTTACCTGTGTTTGTTTATAGGGGTTTTGTTTGCCTGTGTGTGCTTGCTTAATGCTTTGCATTTGCAAAGTAAAAGCAAGGTCATCTCTGTTGAGAAGCTTGTTGGGTACCCCAGATGGATTTTGCTAATTCTTGGGAAGGCTTGAAGTTTAGATAAGTGGAGACTGTAGAAAAGTTCAATTCTTCCTGTTACTGATTTCTTTAGTGTTTTAATTCCATCTCCTAGTGGGCAGCTCTTTGTTTTATGTTGCTGGGCGGATGGCCATTGGCTCTCTTTCTGGTTTTATTGGAAGTTTCTTCAAATGGCTGTGGTAAATTTCAATGAACTTTTTTTATCATGCTCATTTCACTTAATTTGGTAGTTGTGGAGTTCCAAGTCAAACAGAAATTTCAGGCAAAATGCTAAAAGGGGAAAAACTTGAATCCAAATCAGCAGGACTTAAAAGCAACACTGTGTGTGCCGGGAACTTGCCCAGAGATTGACCCTATTGAATAGTGACAGGCAGCTATGACATTACCTGTCAATGTTTGCTTCTCCAGAGGGTCCCAAGAACCACTTCATGCTCACTGAACTCCTGCTTCATAGCTTGGAGCCTGAGTAATTGGATATCTTTGAAAGAGAAGAGTAGGTGCCCTCGTGGAGGCACCATGCTGGGTCTTGGCAGCAGTGTGAGGGCAGCCCTGAAGAGGAATTATACTCATGAAGACTCCTGAATTCCATCTTTGTGAAACTCCATTCACTCTGTTGCTTGTTTCTGGCAAACTGAGAGCATCCTGAGAATGGGTCAAGGATCTTTCAAGGGAATCCCTGCTAGCAAGATTGAATCACATTTCCAAAAGCAAACTGGAACAATTTTCCATGTCAGAAGGGATCGTTATGACAACTGTACACTGGGACAGTGGGCATGACAGGAATTGGAGATGGAAGCATAGTTTTCCAAAAGAAAAGCAAGCCCTACAGGGTACTAATTTTTCAACTTAGCTAAGGTTTGTTGGCTGATCAGAATAAATGCTGCTTCTTTGCCTGGTCCATAGCTTTTTCCTGCTCTTTGCCTATTCTTCCTCTATATGTGAGTGGTCAAGAACATTTTGTAAGACGTAAAGGATAGACATGCAGGAGTCTTGGCAAGATGAACAGGCTTGATTTATATCAGGAATTTTTACTCTAAATTATTGACTCCGTTATTTATTCCTGCCTCTATATTCTGAATTAGCCCAAACAATAGGTCACTTGCTACTTTTAATGGCAAAACCCACAATTACTTCTGCACCAACCTAATATTTCAGATAGAATAAGAGAACTTAATTATTAAAGAGTAATGGAAGAAATATATTAATAGGTCATAAGTCTGGAGAAATATGAGAAAAATTGAAAAAGAAATTTTGACACAGCATTTATAAAACTTCCCCTTCCCTATTACATTTTTATTCTTTTCTTTCAACAAAGTAGATTACAAAAACACAGAATATTTTAGATACATCACATACAATAGCGGAGTATCCAAGTCGAGCTGCAGTGTGTGTAAATCCCATATTTGTCACAGAGAGAGCTGCTGTGCTTTTCTACAAGTCGGGCACTATAGCAAATTCCCAGTTATTATGTATGTGCTCCATAGCACCAGGGTATTGCAGATATCCAACAGTGCTGTGCTGATAAATTTTCTCTTTGAAAAAGAAAAAAAAAGTCCCTATTTATAGCATTTCCCATTTTCCATGGCATAAATACTTCCCACACAGTAGATTTCAAGCTACCAACTGATGTCACTAAACAAAGAGCTGGGAAAAAAAAATGTGCATAATTGGCTCTTGTAAGCCTATGCCAGTCTCCCATCAATATACTTGGAACTAGGAGACAACTTAGAAATTCTCTACCCAAACCCCGAAAGTTTTGGAGTAAATGAGGTGGAATGATTTGTGAAAGCCAAGCAGGAATGGCCAAGGTGGGAATAGATGCATTATTCCTAGTTCAAGCTCCTTTCTTCTACACTAAAATACAACTTATGAATTTGCCTGTGCATCTGTATATTTCAATCTGAACAATGATAAATGAAAAACAGACAATGAGTGGTTGGTTATATCTTAAAAATAGATGTAACCAAGCTAATACATTGAAGCAGGCACTGGTATTTGCTGAAATGCTATCTTTATTTCTCCTTATTGTACTTACCTCCTCACATCTGTCCATGTCATCTGGAAACTTACAGGATCAAGTCTACACTGTACAGAAACCAATTACTGCTCAGCAGAACTGAGCTCCAGATCCCTTTCTGTCTGACCGCAGTGCACCACCAAGATTTTCTAATGTGGCTTCCTTCAGATCAGTATGGAGCAGCTTGTATTTTTAGTGACCACAGAGAAATGGCTCCTTTGGACTTCATCTCAATCAATGGTTGTGTGGGTCTCAGCCAAAAAGAAAGTGATTCAAAGCAGAGCTCCAAGAAAGGGCTGGATGTACACTTGAAACTGAAATTGCTGGGGAGAACCTCAATGCCAAAGCCATAGCCAAAGCAAAAGTCCAGACTTACAAACTGAGCAAACATAGCTGTGTCAGAGAACAGCTGTAACTGAGCTTACTCACAACAGGACTTGTTCTTCTTGCACCGAATTCCAGGTTTATCACAGCAGTAACATTTGTGGCAGCAAGTCATACTTCAAGTCCTGGTGGTTGTTGAGTGTGAAGGTGTTAATTATACCGCCTGTCTAGGTCTGAATTACTTTAGAGGCAGGCACTTACTGACACACAACACCTTTTTAAAAACCCATAGAAATCTTGAAAATTTTTCAGCCTGAACAGGTACCTAGAAGAGACATTCCAACATCAAAACTTTGGGAGAAACTGTTAGACTATCAGGGGAAACTCCAGATTTTATATATGAAAGGTTGAAAGATTACAAACTTTCAGAAAGGAGGGCTAGAATTCTCCTCAAGGGACATTAGCCCTGCAAGCATATTGTTCTATTGTTTAGTTGGAAAGCTTTTCAGGAGCTGATAGAGATTTTGGAGCCCATAGAGATTGTTATATTTCCCACAGACTTCCCTATAGTACCTCACCTTTCTGTAATCTAATGAAATTTTCAGAAGGAGACACATTAGGCACCTGTAGCTGATATTATTCATCTAAACTTACTCTTAAAAATAAGCAATCTTCCATTGCACATGTGGTAACATAATTAAGGGTGTCAATAATCCCTTAAAAAGACACCTAAAAGGGTTTGTATTTGAAGAGGTGGACATGGTCATCCAAAACCTGTGGAGTCTAAGGTCCAGGATTTAAGGTTCAGCTTGCAAGTCTTGAATGATTCGTTTGACTCAGTGGTTCTCACTTACCTCTCATTAGAGTTGTCTGGGGAGTGCTTAAAAAATGCCAAGGTTGGCATGGTTTTGTTGATTTGTTAAGATACTCAGGTGACTCTAAATATACATACAGGATTAAGAACCTCTAAGTCACTTTTCTGATTCTCAATAATATTCTATTTTAAAAAGGAAAAATAACATCTAACTTTCAGGAACCTACACAGACATTGCATATAAAAGTTCTTCATAATCAGGAAGGATATTACATGTATATGTATTATCTGTGTTAATTACAAAAAAAAAATAGACTTTGCTATATGAGAAATTGTATGTTTTTACTTATAACACTGATATTTCTTGATCAGTAAGTGCATAGTACTGTTCTGTAGGTAACTTTTTTCCTCTTTTGGTAGCGACAAGCAATCTTTCTTTAGTAAAGGTAAGTTTCAGTGTTTTGTAGTATTTTCTTGGGGATTTATAATAGGAAAAGGGGTAACAAACAGCAAAAATGCTTTTGGAGTCTTCCTCATGAAGTCTTTGCCCAGACCAATGTCCAGAGTGGTATTTCTTAGATTTTCTTCTAGGGTTTTCTAGTTTTAAGTTTTACAGTTAAATCCTTAATCTTGAGTTGATTTTTGTATAAGGTGAAAGGTGGGGGTCTAGTTTCAATCTTCTACATATGGCTAGCCAGTTATCTCAGCACCATTTATTGAATGGGGTGTCATTTTCCCCTTCCTTGTTTTTGTTGGTTTTGTCAAAGATCAGATGGTTGTAGGTGTATGGCTTAATTTCTGGGTTCTCTAACCTGTTTGATTGGTCTGTCTGTTTTTGTAACAGTACCATGCTATTTTAGTTACTGTAGCCTTGCAGTATAGTTTGAAGTCCAGTAGTGTGAAATCACCAGCTTTGTTATTTTGCTTAGGATAGCTTTGGCCATTCAAGCTCTTTCTTGGTTCCAAATGAGTTTTGGAATGTTGTTTGTTTGTTTGTTTGTTTTCCAGTTCCATGAAAAATGTCCTTGGTAGTTTGATAAGAATAGCCTTGCATCGGTAAATTGCTTTTTGTAGTATGGCCATTTTAACAGTATTGATTTTTCTTATCCATGAACATGGAATGTTTTTCTACTTGTTTGTGTCATCTCTGATTTCTTTCGGCAGTGTTTTGTAATTCTTGTTGTAGAGATCTTTCACCTTCCTGGTTAGCTGTATTCTAGGTATTTAATTCATTTTGTGGCTACTGTGAATAGGACTGCATTCTTGATTTGGCTCTCAGCTTGGATGTTATTGGTATATACAAATGCTATTGATTTTTGTACATTGATTTTGTATCCTGAAACTTTGCTGAAGTTGTTTATCAGATCTAAGACCCTTTGGGCAGAGATTATGGGGTTTTCTAGGTATAGTATCATATCATCTGCAAAGAAAGATAGTTTAACTTCCTTTCTTCCTGTTAGCATGCCTTTTATTTTTTTTCCTTGCCTGATTGCTCTGGCTAGGACTTCTGGTACTATGCTGAATAGGGATGGTGAAGGTGAACATCCTTGTTTCATTTCAGTTCTCAAGGGGAAGGCTTCCAGCTTTTGCCTGTTCAGTACGATGTTGCTGTGGGTTTGTCATAGATGGCTTTTAATATTTTAAGGTATGTACCTTCGATGCCTAGCTTGTTGATGGTTTTTAGCATGAAGCCATGTTGTATTGTATCAAAAGCCTTTTCTGCATCTATTGAAATGATGATGAGGTTTTTGTTTTCAGTTCTGTTGCTGTACTGAATCACAATTATTGATTTGCATATGTTAAACCAACCTGTGTCCCAGGAGTAAAGCCTACTTGATCTGGTGAATTAGCTTTAACGGTGGACTGAATAAAGAAAATATGGTACTTATACACCATAGAATACTACACAGCTATTAAAAAAAAATCAGATCCTGGCCTCTGCAGCAACATGGATGGAGCTGGAAGCCATTATCCTAAGTTAGTTGATGCAGGAACAGAAAACCAAACACTACATGTTCTTACTTTTAAGTGGGAACTAAACACTGAGTACATGTGGACAAAAAGAAGGGAACAATAGACAAGAGGGCCTATTTGAGGATGGAGGGTAGGAGGAGTGAGAATTGAAAAACTAGCTCTCAGGTATTATGCTGGTTAGCTGGATGACAAAATTATCTGTATAGCAAACCCCTGCAACATGCAATTTACCCATGTAACAAACCTGCACATTGTACACCTTGAATCTAAAATAAAATTGGAAAGAAAAAATACATTTATTTACAAGTACACAGCAAGAGAAAAAAGAAGAGAGGCTGCCTTAAAATTTAAAGTACTTCACAAACTGCTGGTAGCCCTTGAGTTGAGCATCCAACAGGTGGTGTCTCAATGGTGTATTTATTAGAAGTAAGCCAACCTTAAATCACATAGGTTAGAAATAAGCCAACCTTAATGATTAAGAACGATGACTCTGGAGTCAGCTTGCCTGAAGTTGAATCTTACTCAAACACTTAACTTCAAGTGTGGTATTAATTGTATGAATGATAATTATATCTAAGATTTGGAAGAGGATCAATACATATAGAGCATTCATTATAGTGCCTAGCATATATAAAGTCTTAGCAAATGTTAGCTATTATTATACACTAACACAGTCTCGAAGTCAGTAACTAGTTAATACAATTTGCAGAGTGCCTTTCTCTGACAGACTACAGAATATTCTCTTTTGGAATTAATATGCAGTAAAAACTGAGTAATCTACGGTAACATGATATAATTGTATTATTTTTGAGAATGTATTAATTAATTAAAAACAAGTTATTAGACACAAACTATGTGCCAGCTACTGTGCTAATGCTAGGTTACAAAAATAAATGATATTCCTTTAATAATTCTTAGTTTAGTGGGCTAAATAGACAGGTAAACTATAAAAACCCATAACTGAAATGTGTGCACAGCACTGCGAAAACAAAAGTAAAACACCCTAAGGAGTCGGGAAAGGCTCCACAGAAGGGATATTTTTTAAAGCAAACCTTAAACAAAGTGGCAGAAGACAGAGAAAGGAAGATACTAAGGATCAAAGGTGCCAAGTATGAGCAACGTTGATGAAATGACCTGAAGATATTCTCCAAGTTCAGATTCCTTTGTTTGAGTTCAGATCCCTGCTGTATTGAAACAAAATAGGAGTTGCTAACTTCTTCACATGAATTCTTCCTCTTTTGTGCCTATTGTTAAAGCGTTATTGACATAAAAGGCCAAAATGCTAGCAAGTACCTTTCTGTGTGCACTGCAAAATCCCTGGGCAGCAAAACTTTCAAGCAAATAATTCTTAAACTGAAATAACAGTTTATACTTGTTGATCATTTGGGAGAGTTATAATATTACCAATGGTACAATAGACTATTTGTAATAGTAATAAATAGTACGATAGCACGAATCATACTATAGTATGATCGTACTATTTATTTTTGCTCAAGATTGTGAATAATTGACACTAATATTGATTATTCACAATCTTGAGCAAGGACAAACCGAAAAAAGCTTTGACAGAGAAAAAAATGGTAGGAAATGTTGAAAGAATTCAGATTCTGGCTGTGCATGCTATTTAAAGACTTCATTCCAAGCAATACTATAATCTCTACCTAGGTTTTTTTTTAAGATTAAATTTTGTATTATAGGAGGAACTATTGATGCTGTTCTTTACTTTTCCCCACAACTTTAAAAATAAATTTCTTTGAAGTAAATAAGTAAAATGTCTGAATCCCAACTCCTTTCTAAATTTTCAGTGTCTTAAAGAATATTTTGGGAATCTGTTATATATTTCTGGGTTTTGGTCGACCTATTTAATAGTATGAATAAGTTAGACAATAATTGCCAGTAATCTATATTAATTGTTTCTCAATAAGTTTGCTCAATTTGTAATGAGATGAAAATTTTTTTATGAAGAAACTAATTCATATTTTCACAACTTAGTTTTTAGTAACATGAATTGCATACAAATCATAATTATGAGTAACAAATGGTGATCTCAACAACTTTGGATAAAGTTCCTGAAACAAAATATTATACAGTATATCTGAGACCGGGCAACATAGCAAGACCCTGTCTCTACAAAAACTTAAAAAGAATTAGCTGGACATGGTGGCATGTACCTACGGTCCTAGCTACTTCAGAGGCTGAGGTGGGAGGATCACTTGAGCCCAAGAATTTTAGGTCATAGTGAGTTATGATTGCACCACTGCGCTCCAGTTTAGGTGACAGAGCAAGACCCCATTTCCAAATTATTTTTTAATAAAAATAAATAAATAAACAAAACAAAATATCCTAGTCAATGATCAATATACCTGAAAGGAGTCAGGTTCCATTTTGTAAACAGAAGCTTATTCTGAGCCATCCTTCTCAAAACATCTTAGCTCATTGTCATTCGAAAAAATACCCCAAACCACCTGATTATACCATTCCTGTACACCACTTTTATGGACTTTGCATAGCATAGTCTCTAGAGTGGACCTGCTTTATTGCAGAATTTTCAACGCACACCCGTGAATCTGTAAAGAGATTGAGACGGTAACCTTCTGTATCCTGGCAGAGATTAGTGGCACAGCCGAATTGATTGGCTGAAAAGTATGGAGCATTTCCTGTGTTATTTTCCTGCTGCTAAAAACTCTTTCTGCAATGTATGGATCAAATTAACACTAGAAGTTACTCCTTTAATTTCTTTGATATGAAATAGTAAAGTATTACCAGAAGGGCAGTTTCAAAAATCATTATTGTACACTTTTGTTCAAAGGAGCCTGACATATTATTTATTTAATTTGAAGATCTATGGCTATATGGCTGCATACACAGTGGAAATACATTTATTCACACAGTTAAGATAGTCTCTGAGGATTCAGATGGAGCAAATGGACCCAATATTTCAATTCTACATCCTTTATAGCCATGATGACCCAGTACTAATATGACTTTCTAAAGCACAAATGTAGTGATATGAAAATAAAAATTTACTGAGCCTGGAAAGCTGGGTTCTAATCATGACTTTGCTACTACCTAGCACTGTTAATTGCAGGCTTTTATTTCTGTAAAAAATGAGGACAACATGTTTTCTTCTTATCTCTTGGGTTTGTTCTGATCATGGCAAGGACTACGTGCTATGTCTGACTGCCCAGCAATAGTCCTTGGTTTTCTTTGAGTTAGATCTAGGTCTGCCATGCATAACATGTGGGAGTGCGGTTATCCAAAGTTAGATTAGCCTGGGAAATGAAGAGAAGGATAATTCTGCAGGGGGACGGGAGGAGTAAATTTGGTATGTAAGGCAATTACACTTCACAATAATGAATGTGACAGGACCTTGACAGGAATAGCAAATTAAAGAAGATTCTTAGTCTCTGTTAGTTCCATTGCAAATGTTCCACTGGGGGCTCTTCACATCTCCAGATTTGAGAATTGGCTTGATTTTCCTGAACATCTTTTGTCTGCTTCAGCTTACAGTAAGGCCAAACAGAGGATAACATATAACAAAAACAATTATATACTGCCAAAGTAAACCTCTGTGCAAAAGAGTAGGTTTGTAGCTCTTTAGAAACATATAAAATATAATTACAGATATTTAGGGACATATATATGTATAGCACAGAGTAAATTCAAACAACAGCATTTTAGAAAATGGTTGTGGCTACTCCCTCCATCTAAAAATATTTTTGACCCAGGCAATGTGGCAAGGGTGCTGTACCATCCCTCTGTACATTCTTCATTCTTACATTCCAGAAATATTGAACCATAAGGTTTCTTCCTAAAAAAAAAAAAAAAATCATGCTGCAGTAAGCTCTTTGAGAGCATAAAGTTGGCATCTTATTGTTCCTACTTCCTTTCCAAAATGTCTGGTAAATTACGAATTTCAAAGCCTGTAAATCTAAACTCAATAACTGCATTCCCTTTAAGGTTAACTGGCCAAAAACAACAAAAGGTGAATTACCCATAATAATTTTTAACACATCATTCACTCTTCAATAATTCCTAGTTCCTTATTTTTAATCTAATACTCAGAAAACTTATTTCCAATATCAGCCCACATTTCTAATATGTATGTGACTGTTAGAAAGGGGCCTGCAAGTATAAACTTGAGGTTTATGAAACTGAGCACATTGGAACCTAATACTGGCCTTGTAATAAACAAAAATATGCACTTGTTTATGATTGGAAAGCAGGACGTAATTCATTGTGACTGTGAGACTCTGACCATTCAGTTCAGTCTGGTTTAAAATATTGAGCTGAATACTCTGAAGCTTGTCTTGTGCTGAGTACAGATACTGAGATGAGCATTACAAAGTGACGTTCTGAAGCTAATGAAATAGTTGATATTGTTATTGTTCAAAGGTGGTAACCAAAATCATACGTGGGATTAAATCATCAGACACCCTGTAGTTTCAAGAGGATCCAGAATGAGTCCTCAAAGAATTGCTTAGAAAATGGTACAGAATGATCAGAAAATAGAAGAAGGGTTTTACTATTCATGTATTTAATAAACACATAAATAGGCGATTTCTGTTTACCTGGCAATATTTAAAATATTTTACAAATAATAACTCACGTAATTCTTAGAACAACTCTTTGAGGTAAGCACTACCATTATACCCATTTTTCAGAGAGAGGAACTGAGTCACAGAAAGATTCAGTGACTTGCTCAAGATCACAGATCTAGTGAGAGGCCAGGCTAGGTTCTGAATCTAGGAAGTCTGGCTTCAGAATCCATAGTCTGCTGCCTCTGCTACTTATCCCTTCATTATTAAAACGGAGGGACAGAATACAAAGCCCTGTGACTCAGAGTCCCAATGTGTAATATTTGCTATCATTAAACATTTTTAAAGGTTGTAGATTTAAATTGGCATACCAGTTACTAGGTACTATTGCAATGAAAAAAGTTTTAATTTAAAAATTAATTACTACTAAAGACTTACTTCAAATCACAAATGTAGATGTCCAAACCCAGAAGAAATCTGTGGCCCCAAGATGTATATTTTCACATCTCTGGTTCCCATCATAATGTGGGGCTGAATCTTCTGGGTATGGGAGAGCAAGTTTCTCTGAAAATGTGACAGTCATTTTTTTTGTCTCTGGCCCCAGGCCACCTGGAATCCTGGCTTAGTCTTTTTATTTTCCCATTTATATTTTGTTAATTTCAAAACATATATGTGTTTATTATACATTCATGTGTTGGGCCAGGAGCAGTGGTTCACACTTGTAATCCCAGCACTTTTGGGGGCTGAGGGAGGCAGATAACCTGAGGTCAGGAGTTTGAGACCAGCCTGGCCAACATGGTGAAACCCCGTCTATACTGAAAATACAAAAATTAAACAGGAGTGGTGGCAGGTGCCTTTAACCCCAGCTACTTGAGAGGCTGAGGCAGGAGAATCGCTTGAACCCGAGAGGCTGAGGTTGGAGTGACCTGAGATCATGCCAGTGCACACCAGCCTGGGCGACACAGTAAGACTTTGTCTCAAAACAAACAAACAGAAAAAACCATCACAGAGTGTACTTACAGAATCATAGATGGGATAGCCTAGTATACACCTAGGCTGTATGGTATAGTCCACTGAACCTAGGCTACAAACTTGTTCAGTAACCTGTAACCACATGTTAGTACACTGAATATGGTAGGCAATTGTAACATAGTGGTGTGAATTTGTGTATCTAAACACAGAAAATGTAATGCATTGCCCTATGATATTACCACAGCTACAATATCACTAGGCAATAGTTTTTCACCTCTATTATAATGTTATGTGACCACCAGGGTATATACGGTTCCTCACTGATGGAAATATTGTTATGTGTTGCATGACTGTAATAGCTGTAATCATTCAAAGTTGTATTTTTAAAAAATAATAATCTCCTCCATTCTGAAACCTTTGAGCTAACAGCCTGATATCCTGGTATGCAAAATCCCATAACTTTCTTTATGTTTATACATATAAATATTTGTGTATTAATTTGTTTTAAAATATCCTTGAGGATAATCTTGTATATAATTATATGAATACTGGCATTTTTATTCCAGTAGGATAGATTTCCAAAGTTACGTGTCATATTGCAATCCTGACAAATTTCTTTTCACAATAATGAAATAAATTTGCACCCATTCCAGTGTATTAGAATATGTCTTTTCCCATATCCTCAAAAGCACTAGCTGTTACTTATCTAAAGTTTTGTCGATCTGGTAGAAGAAAAAAATTATATTTTATTGTCATTTTAATTTCTATTTTGACTAATAATAAGGATGAGCTCCTGCTTATTATCATCCATTGGGGTTACAGATTTACTGAGATCATGATGTTCTTGCCATTTGATTAATTTTTCTCATCAGTCTGCAGGCAATTTTTGTATATGAAAAATATTAAGCCATTACCACAAATCTATCTTTATTTTTTACTTTGTTTATGTCATCTTTGCCATGCAAATATATCTATATTGGATATGTGTGGCTTCTGAGTCTCCCACTTTCCTTAGGAATATTAACTCTACTCCTGTTCTTCTCACAAATTATTTTAGAATATTTTAATGGGATTTTTTGTATTCAAAATTTTAATCTATGTGGAATTAGTTTCATATGTGGTATAACGTAATTTTATTCATTCCAGAAGAAGAGTTGTTTTTGCCAAACTGTTCACTTGGTAAATAATCTTTTTATTACTGAATTGAAACGCCACCTTTGCCATATATGAAGTTCCCATATGTGTGCGGATCTATTTCTGGTCTCTCTGTTTCATTCCATGGATCTCTTTGTCTAATCTGAAGCCAAACTATATTGTTTTGATTATGGCAGCAGATTCCATCTTTTTAATTGACTGGAGTCTAACAATGGGTAATAGTGACTATTTGAACAAGTTATGCATTCTGTAAAGTAAAAAAGTTGGTGTTCAACTCAGAAACTATACAATTTTCACACCAATCATGTTACTTTTTCATGATTTTTTTCCCATCAGTGCATGCTAACTTCTTAACTTTTTAAGCTGTAACTATTTATTATAAGCATTATTTTTTAAAAAACATCTGAGTGTGAACATTCTGAAAAAGGCAAAGCTGTAGAGACCAAGTATAGATCAGTGGTTCCCCTGGGCTTGAGATGGGGAGAGGGGACTGACTGCAAAAGATTTGGAGGGTACTTTTTGGATGATGGAAATGTCTATATCTTAATTTTGGTAGTAATTACATGACGTTACATTTGTTGGAGCTCATCAAACAGTCTACTTAAAAATGTGAGTTATATTGTATGCTAATTATATCTCAATACATACAAATTTAAAAAAATTTTAAAAGTGAATGTGAAATATGATCTTTTTAAAAAAATTGGGGGGATGGGTTGGGTGCAGCAGCTCATGCCTGTAGTCCTAGCACTTTGGGAGGTGGAGGCCAGTGGATCACCTGAGGTCAGGAGTTCGAGACCAGCCTGACCAGTGTGGTGAAACCCCGCCTCTACTAAAAATACAAAAATTAGCCAGGCGTGGTGGCAGGCACCTGCAATCCCAGCTACTTGGGAGGCTGAGACAAGAGAATCACTTGAACCTGGGAGACGGTGGTTGCAGTGAACTGAGATTGCACCACAGCACTCCAGCCTGGGCGGCTGGATGAGACTCCATCTCAAAACAAACAAACAAACAAACAAACAAAAAAATGGGGGATGAACCTGACCTACTTCCTGCAATAGATGGAGCAACCGTCTTGACTTGGCTTTAACCTGCTGAGAAAACAAAAGCAGAATCGTAAGTGAAAATATATAGGGACTCCTGCCACTAATGCATTTCGACTTTCAGTCTTTGGAAGTAATCCACATTTGACCTGTTTTACCTCTGCAAAGATTTTTAGAGCCCATTCATCCTGAGGAAATGATACAGGTTTATAGATTTTATTACAGTGCCCGCAAGCATTCTTGGGACTGTGAAAGATACTGGTATTTTCCTAAAGCTAGGGGTTAGAGCTGGAGAGCTGATCCTCAGGAGAATCTAAGAAGCAATTTTCCACTTGAAGAAACTGAGATTGTTTAGTTATGGTTGGCAGAACCATGGAGCTACAGTGTTGTCATTCCCACTTTCTCTAGTTTTGATCAATGCATTTTAGGGAAAACTCTTCTTCTAGTTGACTCTTACTAGAATATACAAGCAAGAAACTAGGCTGTCTCTCAGAGACCAGAGGTAAGAGGCAAGAAAAGATTAATGAGCATTTTTGCAGAAAGCCAGCCCCAGTCTCAGTTCCAGACAGAAGGCCAGGAGGTTCAGCACAGTGATCTATTGAAATAGCCCTGATGGTACCTACAGATTTAATGTTATCAGAGTTTATCCCAGAGGAGTTAGTTTTCAGAGTCAGAATAAGGAGCTGGGGGGAGGGAAGGAGACTAAGCTTAAGAGATATCATGACAAAGCGCCTGCTTTTTCTCACTTGTGAAAATGTAGGCTATCTGGAGGTAACATGATAGGAGCCATCTTGGATTAGCAGATTGTCACTAACGCTATTTATCCACATATCCTAAAGTGCAGAATAAATCTATGTGATTTTTATTCCCCAAACCATTCAGTCTTCAGGATGATTTTGTTAAGATTTCCTTTCTGTATTTATATTTATATTTATATTAGATTACATTAATTTGTGTACTCATTATTTGGACTGGATAACAGCATATTAAAGCAACGTGGAACATTAATAACTCATAAAAATATGTAGCTCTTCCTAGAGCTTCCTTATGGATTTTTTTCCTCTTAAAAACCCTAAGGATAATTAAGTTTGACATAGTGATCCAGCTATTTTTTTTAAAAAAGCAGTAGCTCTCTATCTATAGATTGAAGAATATCTAGATGATATTATAATAAATGCCATAAGGTAATAGAGAAAAGAGCACTCTGCATGTTGGAACTGTCCAAAATAGAGTGAGCTGCCTTCTGAAGAGGATTCCTAGAAATGTCCAATGTGAATCTAGAGGCTTTTATCTGTTTTTCATTTATTCACCATGTCTTCATTGAGTACTTACAAACTCTTACCGAGAATGTAGTTAAGATATTTCATGCTGGGGGATATGACTGGACTCCACGACCTCTATGATTTCTTCCATTTCTATGGTTTTTAAAACATATATTTTATATTTGTATGTGCTACATGTGAGTATAGACTATGTAAGGATCAATTCGAGGTATTTATATCACCTTGAGTATTATTTCTATGTGTTGGTAACATTTATATGCATTTACTTCCATGTTTCCATGTTTTTGTTAAGAATTTTCAGTGTATTACACTAGGCCATATATAATCCACAAGTTTCATGATTCTACTTCTGAATGATTTCTCACTGTATCTTTGCCAATTAAAGATGACAGTAAACATCTTTATGAGTTTGCATTGATTTATGGAAGTCTAACAAAAAATGGCAAATATAAATACCCCTCTGTAATATTTCACTTTGGCCTGAACTGTAAATAAGGATATTTTGTAATATCTACAACTAAGATATGTTGTCACTTCTGTATGTTAGGAAATAAGTTTAAAATATGGAGAATTATTTATGTATGTGTTTCTTTGAAGCATAACATAGATTTCACTTTAACTTTGTCAGTTATACCATTCAAAGACATAAAATCATTAGTTCTCAGGAGCAGGAAAACAGTTAGAATTTCCAAGAAAAAGATAGGATGTACTTCTTCATCATTGAATGCCCAGAGCTAGACACTGGGGATAAAAGAATTGGTCTCAAGGAGATTATCAAGGCATTTTTCCTCCTCATTCTTTAGTGAGTACTCTAATTCAACAACATTAGAAAAGACACTTATGTCCTGTTATGATGTTAGGAAAAGTGATTACTGGGATACAAAGTGCTTCAGAACCTGAATGGTAAAGAGAAAAGCTTGTCTCAGTAGTTACTATTTGATGGAGAGACCATGATCTGTTTATTCTTTTGATAGTGATAGAGCTAATATATAATGATAACTTGATGACCTTATCAACTAGTAGCTAAGGCTCTTGTCTACTTTGGTAACATGACAAGAAGATTAGAGATTGACTAAACATCATGCTGGGAAATTCAAGGCAGGCATTTGTCTATCTTCAGTATGGCTATTTATCCTATCCAATTAGCCAAATTACTTTTCATTCATCTGTGCATTTTGGCCCTTGTAGATATTGACTTAAAACACCAATAGGCATTTAAGTCCAGATTCTCAAACCGAAAATAATCACAAAATTATTATAATAGGTAAACCAAAATTATCTTAAGAAATGGGAAAAATAGAGATATGTAAGGACATTAAAATCAAACATAACTAAAACCCATCCTTTTTAGTTAGCGTTTTTTCTTTTTCTTTTCTTTTCTCTCTTTTTTTTTTCTTTTTTTTTTTTGAGAGAGAGTTTCACTTAGTCACCCAGGCTAGAGTGCACACCATGACCAAAACTCACTGCAGCCTCAAACTCTTGGACTTAAAGGATCTTCATGCTTCAGCCTCCCAAGTAGCTGGGTCTACAGGCCAGTGTCACCATGCCTGGCTAATTTTTCTGTACGTTTTGTAAAGACAGGGTCTTGCTATGTAGCCCAGGCTGGTCGTGAACTCCTGGCCTCAAGGGATCCTCCCACCAAGACCCCCTAAAGTGCTAGGATTATAGGTGTGAGCCACTGCACCCAGCCCTTCTTTTAAAACACTGACTAAAAACAGCCAATACTTACAGTTTTATTTCCTACTATTTTATGAGATTGACTAAAAGTAGGTAGAAGCTGTTGACTGGCACGTCAGCAACTCTCCTTTCTATCTAGTAGTGAGGATGTTCAGTAAGGGATGTGAACAAATGTTGAGAGCAGAAAGAAGAAAGGGATGCTGGGCAGGGAACTATAGACCTGTCCTTAGTAACTATAGAGCTGCTGTACCCTTAAATGACTATTTAATGGCCCAATTGGTAATTTTTGTCACTTGCTTTCAATTTCTTCAGTAATGACATGAGTTACCCGTAGAAGGAACATGTCATTACTTTGTTTTTTAAGTTAGTGCAAGACTACTACAAAACCATCATTCCTAGAGGAAATATGCATATATGTATTTATTTGTTTCTCATGTCTTTCTCCTTCTGAAAATGTCCCCAAGGCCAACGTGCCAGAACACCTGAAAGGCCTAGGGCAAGCAATATGAAAATGGTAAGAAGTGGAAAATGTTAGGCTCCAATAAAACAAAGCCAGATGCTTTTGACTCATACAAATATTTCCCTTTTCTTAGGGTAACATGAGGGGATTTTTTCCCCTCAAAAAAAGTTGCTTGTGTGTGTGTGTGTGTGTTTAATTTCCATCCTTATATAAGTCACAAGTCTGTGATAACTCACAAAAATACCAGCTGTTTCATGAACAGAACTTTGTTGTTAAAATGGTTTTCAAGGATCACTTCTTTTACAGCTTCCAAATCATGGAAGCTATATCCAAGTTGGCAGCTCTGCTTTCTTCTAACCTTAAGTAGGGTCTAGGGAGACTGGGGAAGGTGGTCAAAAGAACCATTTGGGTCTCAGAACCAGCAAGTCAACTATTCATACTGGAAACATTTTCCCATTTGCTTCCATTTTTCTTATCCCATTTCAGTCCTATAATCTTGCACTGGGGTCTGTTGAGGTCATATTATTAGTTCTCAATGGCCACATAGAAATCCATCTAGCGGAGTCCCATTTTTTCACTTAAAACATTTCTTTCTGAGCAAAACCTCATCAAATGCCCTAAAAAACCTACTTGTTCATACATGGAAGGACTTTGGTTTCCTATGATTCAAATACCAAAGTTGAAACAAAACTACATTGAATTATTACCAGATTATCAGGGTTTGGCTGAATCTTTGCCCTGTATCATGATGCAGACAGATTCTCCTGAACTGGCTTGCTGCCAGGTGCTGACAATAACTCTGAGGGTATTATGGGAGGGATAGAAGTGTTAAGTATCTCTGGAGGATTTGTATGTATTTTAAGCATGCAGTTACCTGAATAACCCACAGTCAATATGCCCAAAAGAGTAGAAACAGTTTTTACAAATTTTGTTCTTATTTTATGTCAGGACTTTGATTCCATTGAAAATTGTAAGTTTTAGAATAGTTTTTGATAGTGGGTGATAGGTACATTTTGGTTTTCTTCTGCTTTTGTGTGTGAAAATTTCTGGCAAGTCAAATTGAAAAATGCAATTTAAATTTAAATGTTAAAAATCGATTTTAAGCCCTATTATTTCAAGAAAAGCATGAGGACTTTACTCAAAGATTTGCTTGGTTGTAAAGGCAAATAATTTATAAGTTTTAAAATTCTTTTAAAATTTAAATTTAAATGTTAATTTTTTTCTTTTCTTTCTTTCTTTTTTTTTTTTTTTTTTTTGCTAAGTGTGAAAACACTCTGTGAATCAAAGATTTTGTACTTTTTGCAGTACTCACAAGTATGGAAGTTCTGCTGATGGGTCATATAATCCTTGCTCTGGTCTCAAAGCAAACCTAAAACTGTTCTGGACAGAGTGGTACCTAGCTTTTTGAAGTTTTAATCTCCAGAGAAAGCTAAGAATACATTCATGTGCTATTACAAAAACCAACATCATTTCTTATTCTGTTTTTCAAGTCTGCTTTTACAGGGTGGAATGGTAAAACAAGGAGAGGAAAGATTACCTTTCAGAGAAAGAGTAATCGCTATTTCTCTAGGAATGGGAGCCTCAGAAGACACTGGGACATTTTCAGTATTCCATAGCTCTAGATGTTCTAGGAAAATCATGAGAAAGATTCTTTTGGAGCTATTTCAATGGCTGTAGTACTTAGCCAAATTAGGGTGTAAGAAGTTCAGGTAAAATATAAAAGAAATTAGAAGTGTTTTTAAACCAAGCAAACAAATTAAAAAACCCACACTTTTCGGAACCTCCATTCGTATTCCAGAATATCCAACTTTCACTGGTATTCTAATATTACTTCTATTGGTAATAGTGTCACAATCGGTGGGTGTTACTAGGGGTCAATATTTGCACAGGAGAAGAGGGGGTCAACTTTAGGCCTGAAGTCCTCACTTCATCTCCTATTCCAGAAGCTTCTCTTCATGTTTTCTGACCTTCTTTCTGACCTATACCTTCTCCATCATCAACAACAGTCTTTTCTAGAGTCAATGATATAAGTCAAGGACTGTGATAGGCTTGGAGATAGTTGGCATTTTAAAGAAACTTTCTCTGAAAACAGGACTTGGTTCCAAGGATGTTATAACATGTTAAGTAAAAAAGTTATCAGAACAAAGGCTTGTAATTTTCATTGTACTATCAAAAACTATTTTCTGCTCTGGACATTAATTAGTATGAAGAGATACACACTTCTCTCCCAAAATTGTTTATGTCAGTCTCTTAATTTTGACCCATTAAAAATGTATCATTTAAAATATAGGTGATTCACGGTCTCACAGAGAAGAAACAGTAAAGGCCTTTCAAGATCCTTTGCACAAAGGGAGGGTATGGGCCTGTCATAGGATAGTGGCTGAGCCCGGCTCCTGATTCCAGCCCTCTCCCAGGAATGCCCCAGGGTTTCAGCCTCAAACCCTTTCCACTCCATTATAAGAACATGAATCCTGATAATTCACATGGCACAGTGATGTGACTCGGAAGAGTCAACACAGTGGTCAGTCACACCCGCAAACACCACAATTGCCTTGAGATGCCAATCTCACTGAACTGAAGGAGCCAGGTGCCACACTTGTTGGGTAGAAAGGGCTTAGAAAACATCAGGGTAGTTGAGATGTTGCCACACAACTGGCCCGCATTACAGGAGAGTTCAGCGTGAAAGTATAAATTAGAGCGCTAGGTTTCTCTCCCTCTAGACCCCATCTTAACTAGAAACACAATAGAGCCACATGCACACCATCAAAAGGAGAGTGGGACTTTTTCTTAACATGTAGGTATTTATTAAATACAAACCAATTGTGTTCCAAACTCTTTTTCTGAGGTAGGACAGTGATCTTCTAGCCCCCATTTGTGGGGCGTCATGTCAGGAAAGAGGAGACCCAGCTCCTTTCAAATTGTTTACACAAATACATTTCAAAGTACATTTGGTAAGTTAAGTCTCCTTCCCCAAAAGCACGAGTAGAACGAACACATCTTGATCTCACAACAAAGTGGACGAATTTAATAGTACTTTTTCTGGACAACGTTCCATAACAACAAGATGTTTAGTTCAGTTTATTCCCTGCTATAGTCTGAATGCCTAGAACAATGCCTTCCACATAGTAGGTCCTGTATAAACAGGTGATGGACACATGAATGAAAGTTTTTTCACAGCAGTAGGCATCAAGCATCACTGTCCATTGGAAACAATAATTGTCAACTAGGAAAAACAGGAGGAGTCCAATCACTACTTCCTCAGCAGGCAGCAGTATTAAAACACTCCTGCACTTGACATTTCTTTTTTTTTTTTTTTTTTGAGACGGAGTCTCACTCCGTTGCCCAAGCTGGAATGCAGTGTCGTGATCTCGGCACACTGCAGCCTCCACCTCCCAGGTTCATGCAATTCTCCTGTCTTAGCCTCCTGGGTAGCTGGGACTACAGGGGCCTGCCACTACACCTGGCTAATTTCTGTATTTTTAGTAGAGACGGGTTTTCACCATATGGGTCAGGCTAGTCTCCAACTCCTGACCTCAGGTGATCCGCCCACCTCGGCCTCCCAAAGTGTTGGGATTACAAGCGTGAGCCACCGTGCCCAGCAGATATTTCTTTTTAAAGTAACTTGAAAGTGTACAGATTTACACTAGATCATGCTAGGAAATGGCTTATCGGCTTATCTTCTTCAAAAACACGTGAATGCAACACCTCCACCCCCCACACACCCCACAAATGATTGCTTTTGACACAAAATGCCACTTTCTAACCTTTAATCCTGCTGTTGAAACGTTACTTTTGGAAATGTGTTCCTGGTGCTCCTACAATCAGCTTTCTAGCTTGCTGACTGGCATAGCGTTTTGAGTCCATAGACTTTGCTTTTTGACAACCAAGAACCACATAAAATATTCAAAACAGTCTTTATTGTCAGTACTTCTTATTCATACACCATTTTTCTACCGTTTAGCACTTCATTTTGGGTAATCCATTAATAGCAAGTGATCTTCTGTCACTAAACAAGAAAAAAAAAACTGTGGACTATTTCATTTCCGCTTCTTGTCATTAATTATATTTTTTAAAGTGTAACATTCAGATACAACTTCTTTTCTCTGTTTTTTCCTCCAAATAAAATACTCTCACAGGACCACTAAAATGTGAGTTAATCAAAGAACCACTGTAACAATCTTAGCTGTTTCTACAGGTTGGAATAGTCATTTCATTTTGGTAGCCTTTATGCTGTTGAGTAGATCAGAGAGATGAGATAATACACTAAAGATCTGAAGTGACCTGCTTTTAAATCCTCAAAAGGATAATGCATAACTGAGGGCAATGAGTGGGTTGATTGATAGGCATTAGCCAAAGAGTAAGATAGTTGAACTTCACATAAAACTTCCATTAAGTTCAACTGTCCTTTGATGCAGGGTTATTTTATTTGCTCTTAATAATATGATGAAATTCCTTGCAGAATTCAGATTTGAATGTACACATAACACTGCAACAAACATATATATTTATATGGATATAAGATGTGTGATGTTTTTAGATGTCTCTCAATGCTCATTTTATGGATTCTATTTCTCTAAAAAAATCAGTGTGTAAAGATCTAAAAATTTTAAAAAGGAATTCACGATCAGTGCTCAAAACTACAATATCTTGGAAATGTGATGTCCTTTTTTTGCCTTCATGCTTATGTTGGATAAAATAATAGTCAGACAATGGGTCTCTAATTTTGCTTCCATCCTCTCCACCTCCAGGATTTAAAAATAATGATGGAAAAATTCAATCAGCACATTGGGTGACTAATGTCTGGGGTGATAAAGAGCAAATTGCTTCATTGGCTGAAGAATGGGACTAAAAAACTATAAAAACTCATCACTTCTGAAGATCCAATGCTTGCATGCTATGTTGATTTTTAAAGAACAAATTGGTATTTGAGTAGAACAAACTCATTTTTTAACACACTGCCAATCCTAAGGATGTTTCAGGTTGAGATCTTCTGTGTTGAAAGTCCACACTGACTCATCACTGTAATATTATATTCCAGCCCAATTTGTGGTTGCAGCAAAAAGATAAATAACAGAGGCAAAGGCAAACCGAGTGGATCCTAGAGACCCTTAAATACGACAAAATATTCGTCCAGATAAAGATCTCAGACTTATTATTCATTTCTTCACTTATTAGATAAATGTGTATTTAGCAACTAATACATATCAGTTACTAAGATAGCATGGGAGGGTACACAGAGGAAGAAAGAGCACCTGCTCCCATGCTAGCACTAGAGAGCTCTAATAATTTTACAGCTGTTAACTTGTTTAAGCCTCACAGAAACACAATGAAGTGGATATTTTTATACCCATTTTACAGATGAGCCAAATAAAGAAGTGACAAGTTAAGTCACTGCCTTAAGTAGACCAAGTAGTAACAGAGTGGGCAGAAACCTAATTGGTGGGTAGCATATACCTCCTTAGTCCATGATCCTTAATCTCTAAACCACTGCCACAATAAAGAAATATAAGAATAAAAAATAAAATCATAAATTTTGGTTATGATGCTCTTAAAATAATTTATATTTAAAGTTATTCTAATCTTTGAGCCAGGAATTACACTACTAAGAATTTATTTCAGGAAAACATTTGGAGAAATTAATAATGTTGTACATTTAGTACATTTAGTAATGAACATTTCAGTTTTGTTTGAGAGGATGAAAAATTGGAAATAGCTACATATCGGTTGAATTGCTTTTGGATACAGGTGAGAATAATTTGATTAAAGTGAATCAAACAATAGTTTTTCAGCCCATAGGAATTTCTGAAAGGGAGCTTCTAGAGTAGTTCAGAAATGTCATTAAAGATCCAGAATCTTTTATTGTTAAAACTCTTTATGATTGACATAGTGTTTTTCTTAGGTTTCATTCCTCATGGTCACAAGACAGCTCCTGTAGCTCCGGGCATCACATCTTACACAAAGACAAGAAGGGCAGTTTCTCCAAGCATGTCTATTTTTTATCAAGGAGGAAAGCCTGTTCCTGGAACTTTGTTATTTGCGATGATTAGCCACTTTTGGGGCTCATACCTACACCTTAGCTGCAAAGAAAACTGAGAACGTGAATAACTGTTATTCAGCCTCTATTATGGGAGGCAAGATTTGCCAACAAGAAAGAGGGAGAGGCTAATTACACTGGCAATCAGTTGGGCCTGGCAGAAATTTTGGTGTCTAAAAATGAAATATCCGTATAGTAGAATCTTATGCTGGTATCATAAATGATGATAAGGGTAAAGGGAGTATCACATGAAAAAAAATCAAGTTATAGGAAAACTGATGCACACAAAATATATACACAAAAATGCTAACACCTGTCTCTTTGTGATAGGATTAGAGGGATATTTTAGTTTCATTGCATTTTTACATACTATCTGTTATTTTTAAATTAGCATAAGATGCTTGTACTATTTTAAAAATAGAGATCCTTTCCATTTTGAAAAACAATTTAATTCAAAGGGAAAAATTATTTTATATCAAAATATCAATGTTCCTTGGCTCTGCTTGAAAGCAGAGAGTTGAGTAGTGAAAAAATGAACAAGATATTTTTATCAAAATTTGTTTTGCATTACTGTCATGAAGAAATGAAAGACAAAAAAGAAATCAGGCAAAATGGCCACTGGAGAATTTTAAAATTGGAAAAATAAAAATGTTTTGTTAAGAGATGATGATACCACCAAAAGCCTTAAATAAAGGGCTGTTGCAACTTAATATATTGGATATATTGCTCTATGGATTTCTCCTCCTGTGAGAATGCCTTCCACTCTTGCCAAGATCAGCTTCGCGCTGGCCACAAAAATTAAAATATTTTAAAAGAGAACAAAAATACTCTTATTTTGTAGAGAGTAATTCACAGTTTTAACTAGCCTGATGATATCTGCCAGTATTTTAGTGTTTGGTTAAAACAAATGGCTAACAGTTTTCTGGAGTCACTGATCATTTTAAATCATTCTAATCCTATGGTATACATAAATACTTCTCACTGCAAAAATGTCGAACACCATAGAAGAATAAAAGTTCAACCTGAAATCCCTGTTTCATTGCCTCCAAAGATCCTTGGTTCGTGTCCCTCCAAAGAGATAACCACTGTTAAATTTAAGATTTATTTCTTAAGATATTTTCTATATATTCAGATTTTTTTAAACCTCAGTTGAATCATACTATACAAATGGTTGTGCCATGTCCTTTTTTAAAGATCATACGTATTGGACATCTCTCTAAGCCATTGCCTGTAGATCTCTCTCAATTATTTTTTAGCAGCTGCTAAATCTGTTTAAACATTCTTCTTTTGATGGACATTTAGATTGTCCCCAGTACTTTGCTATTATAAAAGATACTGCAATGAACATTTTGTACATCAATTTTATTCACTTGAGTAGATGTGTTTGTAGAATCTGTCCTAGCTGTGAAATTGCTAATTTTCAAGGTGTGTTCATTTAAAATTTTGGTAGATAATGACACACTGCTCTCCAAAAAGACTGTACCAATTACACACTCCAGGCAGCAGTGTTTGAAGAGGACTGTTCTTTCTATCTTCAGCAGCACAGAACTTCAGCAAACATGGAGGGAAATCATTGTGATTGTTTTAATTCATATTTCTGTGAATAGTAGTGACATTGAACTTCTTTCATAAATTTACTCAAGTAAACATTTCTGCTAATAGCAGTACCTTGCATTTATATTGGGCTATTATTTCTTGAGAACACCATGGGTTGATGATTCCATGTTATATCAGACATATTCATCTATAAAAAATATATATTAATTGTAGTAAATTTTTTAAATGCCAGTACATATCAAGAATAAAGAAAAAATCACCTACAATTATACCACATTTAAATAATTGATATTACAGTTTTTTCTCATTCTATTATATGCAATTATATATGTATGCATATAATGTAGATTTTTAATATGTGATGTAGCTTTATTATATGTAGAGCTATATAGGAGGTATTTGTTTATAAATTGAGATCGTACTCTATATTTTTAATATTCTTTTTCTCTTTAATGGTATAGTGCAAATAAATGTACTATATTATGTTTTTATATTACAAGTTGAACATCCCTAATCTAAAAATCCCAAATCTGAAATGCTTCAAAATCTGAAACTTTTTGAGTGCTGACATGATGCCACAAATGAAAAATTCCACATCTGACCTCATGTGACAAATCACAGCCAAAATGTGATCAAAACATTGTTTAAGGAAGAACATTATTTAAAATGTTTTATAAAATTACCCTTCAGGCTCTGTTTATAAGGTGTATATAAAACATAAATGGATTTTGTGTTTAGATTTGGGTCCCATTCCCAAGGTGTATGATTATATATATGCAAATATTCCAAAATCAGAAAAAATCAGAAATCTGAAACGCTCCTGGTCCCAAGTATTCTGGATAAGGGATATTCAACTTGTAATTAGTCTTCACACTATTGCTATCCTATGACTATGTCATAAATGTGTTAGCCAGGTCTTTATTTTGTGTTGAACTTATAAATTATTTAAATTTTTTATTTAAAATAAAACTGTAATAAATATCCTTGTAAGTAAAATTTGATATTCCTCTCAATTTTCTTCATCTACTGTAAATCAAATTATTGGCTCAAAGAGTATAAACATTTTGAAGTCTTACAACTTCAACTCATATTTTAAACTGTGTGTTTGGGTGTTTATGTTTAAATAATTTCTACTCTCACCAGTGATGTTTGAGAGTGTTCATATTTCTATGTCCTTGAAATAATAGGAATTAAAATAGTTTTTAATCTTTTTCATTAATAATTGAAATATGTAATTGGGATTCTTATAGTTAAAATTGATATGAAATATTTTATCATATGTGTTTGAGTCTAACCATTTGTATTTATTCCCCATTAAATTTCTTCATCATGTTCTTTGTCTTTTTATATTCAGTTGCTATACACTTTCATGTTGATTCATGAAAGCTCTTTACATAGTAAAGACAGTAACATCTGTCTTCGGTTTCTTTCATTTTTTAACATTTATCTCTTTAATAAATCTGACATACACACAAGGTACAGATTTAACAAGCAAAAATGCATGACAATATGCATTAAAAATAAGTATTTTTTAAAAATTGGCCTAGATTTAGAAATCTTGTTATATATATGGGTAATATATACTCTAGAGTGATATTTTCAAGTTATTAGAAATGACCATCAATAGCTAAAATTATATAAAATTCCCTTTTGAGGATCCCGGAATCAAACTACATCAATTAGTAGGATCTCTGAGAAAGTTTAAAGTACCTGAATAAAATATAAGTATGTAGTCTTTCGAGTCTAATATTATGTTGTGGAGTAAGATAAGGAAATTCAAATCCTGATGTGTTGTGAGTGTCAGCAAATATTTTCTGTGCTCCCTTTTTCTCACTTATAATAATACACATGAAGAATAATGATAATAACTATCTTATAGGGTTTTTAAAATAAATTATGTAAAGCACTTAACATAATGATTGGAATAAAATTGTTACTACTAATAAAATTGTTAAGTCATCATCATGAATGTTAAATAATTATTTTTATATTTACAAAGAAGTCCTTCTACCATTAAATCCTCAAAAAAAAAAAAAAAAAGCAATTCTACATAAAGTCTACCTCCTTTAGGAAATTCCTTAAGTCAGTTTATATATGATGAAAGCCTGCAGTGTATTGGTCTTTTGAGAAAGACCATCTTTGAAGTGTTGGTGACTCAGATTGATGTGTTCCTTCCTCTTTGGTGTTCATTCTTAGACCTTGGACAATTGAAACAGAAAAGACATGGCCAGAGGGCATTCTTCTCCACAATGACGCTTCCACAGATTTGACCCAAGCTATGCATATGGCCCTCAGTAGGCGGATTTTATTTAAATGAATGAGATTGTTCTATGTTTAATTCATGACACAAGCATTTAAAAACACTGATGGAGAGGGCAGATCAAAACAGAACTCAATGTAGACCTTTTTTTTTGTAAATTGCTGGCAGCCCTTTATAAAATGATAGAACAAATACCAAAATGCATAATTCAAAAAAATCTACATATTTAAAGCTATATGTAAATACCGAGGATGGATGAACTGCTTTTGAATTTTCACTCACTACTTTGTGACTTTCATTTTTGTTCATCATTGACATGGCTTCATGCACAATTTAAAAGCCTGTTTTCAAAAGAATGGGGATGGAAATATTGTGCTTTAGTGTCTTGAGAATCTGGCAGCCTACCTGGACCTCATTCAAGGGCTCTGCACCCTTAGCCCATTGCAGGGAAATTGGTGGTTAACTATCAGAGAGGAAAGAAAAGACAACATGAAAGTCTTCTCAGAAAAACACATCTGAGAAAGCTCAAAGGAGTAAATAATAGAAAACAGCCAACACTCAGTCATTTGGGGTTGATCACTTGGTTTGTTTTTCTTTCCTCTCCCTCCTACTCCCTGCCTTTTGGTCATTTCACTGCTCCTTGGCACTTCTACGAGAGGCGGTGTGTATGCAGGGTCAAGCAGGGGAAGGGAGAAGATCATCAGTCAATTTTGCATCTTGCTAGTTGTTCCAGAGAAAGATTGGACAGAAAGAGATGACCACAGTGAGGACTGGGGATTATCTGTAACTTTCAAAGACCATTGTTCCTCCATTATTATGAAAACTCAGCAGTGGGCTGCAGGCTCTCTTTTATTTATTCACACATATGGAGAAAGCGAATTTGGTAAGCATTGGCATATAGTCCAGAACTCAGCACTGAAAATAAGAGTAATGTACAGAAATGCTATTTTCTTACAAAAAATAAAAATGATTTGGGTCAGGCCCAATTAGATATAGTCAAAATCCAGCTGGTCTCAGGGTTTATCCAGCATTAGTAACATTGTGGTTTTACAATAACAATATAAAATGTGCTTTCAGAGGTGTTTTTCCATTTAATTCACTAACTTCTAAATGTTTGCTATTTTATCCATATGTTTCTAGTTTGTGTACATGGGATATTTTGTAAATGTCATTTTGTAAGAGCTATTTGATGTTCAAGAAGGCTCTTTGGTTATTGTTAGAAAGCAGAAATCATGATTTGTAGAGGAAAATTTTACAAGTTTGAAAAGATTGCTTTTGAGGTTTTGCTTCCCTTCATTTCCCTTGATGTATTTTAGAGAGAAAAATGTGTTCCTCCGTCTGATACTAAAAAGAGTCTTCGTGCTGAAAGTAGAAAAACAAAGTAGGAGATAGGGTTGGGAGGTGAGGGTTCTGCTGTCTTTATGAACTGCTACTGTTCAAAGTCAACGCATCCAACTCCTTGAGAAGTACAACTTCAGCAATGAAAGATGTTTAAATAGTGATAATGGATGGCAAATAAAGGAACTCTTATCTTTGGAATTTTGGAGTAGACACAAGCAAGCAGTGCAGATTTAGTTTAAGGCTTACCCCCAAAGCTGAACTTTCATGTTTTATAGATCAGTCTCTGCTTATGTGCTTCAAGAACACACAATGAGGCTTTAGAGGCTTGGCTAATCACATATCAAAATAAAACTACAGCACTTTATATAAAAACCAGTAATTTGAGGTAAGATTATTTTCTGTTTTCCCACAATCACAGTGTCAGGTGAATGAGGAGATGAGACACTATCACTTAAAAAGTATTACAGGCAGCAGAATAATAAATTATACTCCAACATTCATGCCTTCATTTGATCATTCATTCATTCAGCAAGTATTCTACTATCAGTAGATCCTCCTCAAATTTGGAAAGCTAAAGTAAAAATGATCATAGACAAAGCTTATTTCTATTATTATGCATGCAACTCCTCTCTGATTAATCCAAAGGCAACTGATACATGAAAAATCAAATGGCTTCAGATGTGGCAAGAAATATTCTTATCTGATGCAAAGGAATTGTTTATTTAAAATAGCCCCAGGCTTTCCTTCTAACTGTTACTAAACCAGTGGCCCCAAAATCAATTCTGTCATCTCTGATTAATATAATACTGTCACATTTCCATCAAGAAAATATCACTCTTGCACAGAGTTCTTAGCATTTTTCACAATCAGACTTTCTTACTGCAGCTTGTCTGTTGAGCTTGGATTCCCAGAGCGCAACATTCTGTCAGGTTCACGAATGGGACTCAGGCCAGTTGGTTCTGGACAGCCTCGCTCCAGGTCGCACAGTCCCCAGGACCCAGGCTCAGTGGCTCTGTTCTAGTCTGTTCATCTCTGCTCAAATCAGTTCAGCTTGAACAGCAGTCTGGGCTCTCAGTTATCCCTTCCTTGAGATGTTTTCTCCCCATCAAAAGTCCCTAATTTTCTTACTGCTCTACTTTTACCTTTTCATAGACAGACTCTCTAAACACCAAGTCAGGGCCAATGAGATTATAATATTTTTTCCTGAACATATATTTGCATTTTAATTATGGTCATTTTCATATCAAAAATGCCTTTTTTTTTTTTTGAAGACTTTTCTGAAGTCCATTATCTTTAGCCCTTTATTTCTTTCTAAAGTTTCGGAACCCTCACTTAGAATTCTTGTATTTATTTTACCTTCTTTTCTGTTTAACTAGACAGTGGGCCTCATGAAAAGTAGGAACACAATGATTGTGTTTATTTGTGGGTCCTGTGCATTTTGCCTAATACCTGGCATGTAATAAATATATGTGATGAATCCATCCATCCATCCATCCATCCAATCATCCAAGATTTATTGAGCCAGATGCTGTGCTAAGTAATAGGAAAGTTATGCCAGACCCAGGGGAAAATAATCAGGGCCAAGTGGGCCTCTTGATGCCCTTCAAATCACACTCCACTGGCAGCTGCTTACACACTTGTGCAGGCCAGCCTGGACAAAGGTCAGAGGGGTCAAGCACAAGCAAGGACAAAGATCACAAATCAGTGGCTCCTGACACCATTTGAAACTGTTACCTTCAACTTCAAGGGTCTAATACTCACCCTGCCAAGAAACCTTTTAATGCTGTAACCCCATAGTTTCCTCCCCAGCTAGTGTCCCACTGCAATTGGCAGATTTTAGGACTGATCTCCTAAGAACTAGAAAGTCCCTAGGTCAGGTCCTAAGGCTCTGGAATGCCCTTCCTCCCAAGTGCTGCTTTCTTCTACACAGGCCAACATGCTAAAAGGCTCCCTTTTACCCCTACAGTCCGCAGGTGACCTATGAGCATCAAAAACTCGTGTTTTCTAAACCTCTATTTCCTTCGTTCTGCAGCTAGACACTAATTGTTTTGGTAGAGGAAACTGTCTTGTCTGAAAAGCTAGGTTATTTCTGACCTCTGAAATCACTAGGAAAGGGAGACTGAAAAAATAGATTAAATCAACTCAAACCCTCTCATGTTTCATTAATTATATATAAAAGTAGCTTTCAGATTATGACTAAAATACCAGAACATGTGACTTAACAAACAAATAGACAATGTGGTAGTTTCTCCTGCTAGCGCAAATATATGGTCAGCATAAAATATTTAACTATTACCCATTAACAAAGTGAAATCTTAGCTTTTTTAAATGAGATTTCAGTAATTTGTGGTTATATTTCTCAAAAACTTTGCCCAGTTACCATTTGTCTCTTACTTAGTATTATTAAGCTCTTGAGCTTCATAAAATGTTACATAACTGTTTGTGCCAAGTAATTCCTATTTTAATTTTTTGTAGGTCTCTACAACCATTCTTATTTTAAAGATATGAGCTAAATAACACTGGTTTCTGCGGATTTGAACAAAATCATAGGATAAAAACTAAAAATCCTGAGGCTTTGATTGACCTTTTTAACAAATATTTAAAGATGTTTTAAAAAATGTGTAAGAAAATTCACATAATTCTGCTATTTTTGTTTTTGTCCAAGGAGAGAATGGCTAGATATGCAAGTGATGAAAGAGAAAGAGCACTAAACTTATAGATTTCAATCTCTGCAAACACTAGCTTACAAATGGTATTTTGCCTCCCATGTTGACTCCAAATTATTTCAGCTGGTATTGTACAATTTTCAAAGACCAGCTAAATATAAGTTGTATTAACATTTAAATAAACATTGTTTGTTTGGTACACCTTTATTCTTAATTCCACAAATATATCTTTAGTTTCCTATGAGGTATAAGGCACTTTATCTCATCTACATCATTCAATAAAATTGATAAAAAGACTTATAAGAATATGTACAAAATAAATTCAGAGCAAAAATACACATAAATAGAACGAAGATAAAAGACTATGTAAAAATTTTGAATGCAGATATGCAGATAGAAAAAATTATAGTTATTCAGATTGGACTATAAATTAGCTTTTAACTTGTTGAAAACCAAAGTAAAATGAAATCAGTAACTGGATTCCTGTTATTTAATAAAGAAATATATATCAGTTTACATAGAATGCTTTTAATGGCTATTTAAAAATAATCTAGCTCAAACTGACACAGCAAATAGGAGACATATTGGCTCAGATCACTGGGAGTCCACAGCCAAGGTCAGCTTCAAAAATATTTGATCCAACTATGCATTTGGAGAAGTTATCAAGAACCTACAATCTTTCTCTCCTTTTTCTATAATCTGCAGTGTTGAGCTTTATCCTAAAGCTAGTTTTTCTGTGGTTGTATGGTGGAAGGAGCCATCAGAAAGAGCTACATGCTTTCTCCTTTATGTTAGATCAGGGTTTCTCAGCTTGTACATTCTTGATTCTTATTTGGGCTGAATAATTAGTTTTTGTTTGAAGGATGTATTTTGCATTGTAGGATGCTTAGCTGCATCATCTTGGCCTTGACTCACTAGATGTAAGTAGCATCCCCCAAATGTGACAATCGCAAATGTCTCCAGATATTGCAAATAGCCCAAGATTGAGAACCGCTACTGTAGGAGAAAGGCTCTCTAGGCAAACAAGGGGAGATTTTCGCAGAAGCCCCTGGAAAACATCTCAGTTGAAATTGACCTAAATTGCACGTCCATACTGAAGCCAAACATTGCTAAGAAGATTAGAAACACTTTCATTAGGACTAATTGAACCAATCAAGTCCCTGGCAATAGAGGAAGAGTCAGTTTCTCTTGAAGCATGGGCTTCATAGGGAAGAGTGAATTCCTGAACAAAATCAGGGATCCATTAGAAATAAATAAAGGGATAATGGATTCAGGGTAGGCAATCAACAGCACTCACAAGAAAATTCCTCAGGAAAAAAAAAACAAAAACAGACTGATTCTGATAGTATATGTACACATATATACATTGAACATATGTATACATGTATATATTCAAAAGAAATTAGTTAAGTTGTCACAGAGGAAATATTGAGAAATGTGGTTGAGTCATTTATTTAAATCTGCATTGAGTATATCCCATATGCCAGGCCACTAGGTGATAGAGTCATGGTGGTGAGCAAGATGAATACATCCCCTGCCTTCATTGAACCAGTGAAATATACACTTGAAAGAGATCATTACAAAAAATATGATGAGTGTTGTGTTGCTGGGTGCCATGAAATTATTACCTCACTTTGCCTAAGAGTCAAGGAAGGGCTCTTTGGTATTTGCCTGCCTGGTTCACTCTCTATTTCTAGCAGATGGAAATGTGGATGGCTCATAGTAGGTTTCCATGAATATTTGTTGAATGAATAAACAAATGGATACTAAAATATTAAGTTCCTATGATGTGCCAGGGAGTGCTTCAGGTTAAAGAGAAAGCAGTGAACAAACAGGTGGGAAAAGACAGGTAAAAATCAACTAAAAAGATGTGGCCAATATGTATTACAAAACTAGTCTGGCTTATGATGTAACTAAGAACATAAGTATTTTTCTGTCATTTTTATTTTATCAAAAGAGATAAGTTTACTCAGCCCTGGGTGAAACAGTGTCAGGCATATGACTATTCAATTTACTCTTAAGTAATTTAGCCTATGATCACTTTAAGTTGCAAATATATTCTCAATCAAAAAATTGAGTGGCCAATCCCAGGTAATTACGAACACATTAAATTTGACTTCGTGTTAACTCTTCTTCCTGGTCCCCTTGGAACAGCTTCAGGCTGGAAGGCAGATCTGCTCCCTCTGCTCCCCAGCCTTCCTGCCTCGAATCTTCTGTAGCTATTTTGCTCCTGACTCAGGTAAAATGGAAAACAATAAAGCCAAAAAATGGAGATATGAGGGAATACTGTTGGGACTGTAGTGAAGTGAGTGAGGTACTTGCCTGAGGCTCAAAATTTAACCAAAAAACCCTCAGTAACCAAGATAAATAAGATTTAGTGAACTATTACATATTAAATATTACATTAAGTTAAAATAATAAATATTAAAATATTTGGTATTATTTAAATTAATATGCATTGATTTAATGAATTACTATTTATTTAAATATTTAATGTTGAAATATTAAATTAATATTATAAAATTTATATGGAAATATTAATTTTAAAATATTTTAATGAAATATTTTTAAAACAAAAATAATTTTTTAAAATTCATGATGGAAAAATATCAACATTTTAAATAAAGACAAGATCGGTGACCATGACTTGGTGAGCCACATTAAAGCGGGAAGGAAAATAATTTGTAATATGATGGCAGGGCAGTTAGTCTTGCAGAAGGTGGATGGAATTTAGAGATATTTTGTAGGTAAGATGGTAAGAATGAGTGGTTGGCTAGATGTGGTGAATGCTCACCAATTATTGGGAAAGGAAACATAGGAAGAAAAGTGGGTTTGGTGGTGGTGAAATAAATTCAGGAAAAATGAAGGTCAAGTTGAGATTGCAGTACCTGAAAATCTTCTTCTGTTCATGATTGCAGAGGGCCCTTGATCCATGGGTATAGGGTTTATGATACCTTGAACAGCATTAATTGCTCTGCTAGGAACCCTAAATATACACTGAAGGGAGAATGCTCAAGGATAGCAGTTCTTTGGGATCAGGATAGGAAGGAGTAAGTGGGCCCCCAAACAAGGGAATCCAAGTGCACAGCTTCTGGCAGTCCACATTGATCCAGAGATTTAAAAGTAGGCTAGCTACAATGCATTATTATGTATTGTATATTTCAAAATAGTCAAAAGAAGATTTTAAATGTTCTCAATACAAAGAAATAATGATTATTTGAGGTGATGCCTATGTTAATTCATCTGCTTTGGTCATTCCATGATGTACACATGTACAGAAACATCACATTATACCCTATAAATATATACACTTACTATTTTTCAGTTAAAAGAAAAGAATTTAGTGACATTACCTTACCTGTCTGTAAAAGGGATTGGAAAATGTAACTTTTTTGTGTTCTGTTTTCTTCTTACAAGGCAGCCATCAGCCCAGGTAAGAAAAAAATGAGGGTGATAATTCAGAGAAAGCAAGTATGGGGATAGGAAACCAGCAACCTCATCCAAACCAGGCAACTTGTTAAGACTGTCTGAACTAACATCAACCTCTGAGACCTAGTATAGCACTTCCCACTTCCAAGTGCCCATCTGAGTACTTCTAAATGAAGTATAATACGTCTACAAAATGAATGTAAATCTTTAAATTATTTGGACATCTCATTTGTCTGCTAAAGGGAGAGGAATCTATGAATAGCCCCTGGTTATAAGAAGAGGTTTGAAGAAAGGGAAAAGTATGACATCACTTTCCACAGAGCTGCCACTCTTTGAATTTTGTCAAACTGGTTACAATATTAGTATTAAAAAATGGCTTTGAACACACAAAACAGATAATTACAGAATGCAGGCCTAAAATACACTTCTTGCTGGAATTTTAATTCTGAGTGGTTGCTGAACTAGGTAGGTGGTTGTCAAATTTAGTTTACTCTGCTCTGATCAAGGAATGTGGGTTGCATCATTCAAAACCAACACGATTTAAAGATATCTTGTAAAAAGGAGTAGTGCTAAAATTAGTTGCTTGTCAGTGATTCTGGTCACCATGATTATATGGTAAAGTATTTGTGAACATGGCATACAGAAGGGGTTATGTCTAAGTGGAAGGATTTTCTCATAGAGCAAAACTTTTGAGCAAGACTTGATTTTGAATGATCTGGAATGAAAGAACCCAATAACTTTGACCATTATCTAGGCCTGTATTTTGAGTCAACTAAGATTCTTTTAGTGACATTCTACCCTAAGTGGAAACCATTGATAACTTTATAAAATGAACCTGAAACCTTTCAAAGACCATACTCAAGTTTCCCATCATAGAGCTCTGTATGTCAAACCAAGTGTGTGAGTTTATTAAGGTATTCCCCCATTGCCAGAAAAGGTTTACTTTACCCATTAAAACCTCACTCAAATAGATATCAAGTATCTCTTATATCCTGTTACATGATGTAATTTAAGTCTGAAAATACCCATGCTTTGCTTTAACCAGAAAGTTAAAATCTTTCTCAATGGAAGCAATAGAGTATATCACTGATAAGGTAAAGGTGATCCAGTAAAAGGTCACAACTTAGCCCTTTCTGGACAAACAATAAAAAGAAACTTGTCTGCTCCCATGTTATGTGGCATCAATAATCCAGCCTATTTTAGCACATCAAATCCCTTCTATGCTTTGAAGCCAACCTTTCCCTATATCCGGTATATAGTAGGTAGTCATGGAGGGCTCCCCCTTGCAAGGTAATTATAACAGAGCTATAAAAGTAAGACCAAGAGCAAAGTGAAGAAAGGGCGGACAGATGGTTGTTTGCCATATTGTCCATTATAGGGGAGTGGAGAAGTTTACTTAATTTATAATCATGGGATAATCTGAAGGGGAAAAAAACCCCCACAAACTCTCTTTTCTCTGCTGTCAAACTACAGCAATCAACATAGAAAACATTTCCCCCCATATACCAAGCAATCAATCAATTCTGCAGGGGAAATCAGCTGGGTGTCTTCCAATTCAAACCTGACACTGTCCACCTGGAGACACCATCAAGTGCTCAGTCCCACAAAACTGCCCCCTTCCACTTCAGACACCAATCGCAAGTTAGGGCCTCTGGAACTTCTCACCAACTGGCTTCAAGTTGGGGTTCCCATGATTCCCTCTGTAGGTTCAATTAATTTGCTAGAGCAGCTCATAAAATGCAGGGAAACATCTACTTATATTTTCTGGTTTATCATAAAGGACATTTTAAAGAACACAAATAAACAGCCAGATGCAGCGATACATAGAGTGAGGTCTGGAAGGGTCCCAAGTGCAGGAGCCTTTCCTCTGGGGTGTTGGGATGCCCCACTGTCCAGGCACATATATAAGTTCTTGTTCACCTTCCTGTAGGCTTCCCTGAGTTCAGCTGTCCAGAAGTTCTCCGTACCCTGTCCTCTTTGACCTTTTATGGAAACGTCATTGGATAGGCAGGATTGAAGCATGGACAACCATGTAGAAATGTGATTGGACAAAAAGGGTATAATCTAATACTAATAGACTGAGAGGGGAACCCAGCAAGACCTATCTGTTGAAGTTCTTCTTGGCCTCTCTATGCAGCATTCCTTCCTCCAGAGCATGGGGCAGAACACCTTCTGAAATAGGGGTCTTATGACCTACAGACAAGGTGGGTCAGATAATCTTTTTTTTTTTTTTTTTTTTTTTTTTTGAGACAGACTCTCACTCTGTCCTGGAGTGCAGTGGTGTCGTCTTGGCTCACTGCCACCTCTGCCTCCCTGGTTCAAGCAATTCTCCCGCCTCAGCTTCCCCAGTAGCTAGGACTATAGGTATGCACCACCATCTTGGCTAATTTTTGTATTTTTAGTAGCGACAGGGTTTCACCATGTTGGCCAGGATGGTCTCAAATTCCTGACCTCGTGATCCGCCTGCCTCAACCTCTCAAAGTGTGAGGATTACAGGTGTGAGCCGCCGTGCCCGGAGAGAATTTCTGTATGGCCAGCTCAAAGACAGAGAAGATTAGAGTATATTTTTAATGTCTATGGCCTTCAGGAGAAATAAAAAGGGACGTGGGAGTTATAAGCCAGAAACCATGGATAAAAACCTATATGTATGCGACATATATATCATATCATAATATCATAGGTTGCCATTATAGATTCTTGCTAAGAGGGAGTCATTGTACCCTTGAGAGAATGATCTGATATCAGGATGTCAGGTAGAATGGATGGGAAGGCCAGTTAGGGCCTATTGCCATTGTTATCACATGCTACAGCCCCAGGAACATCCTAACTATTATCTGGAACTCTGAGACAAGTGAGAAAAGGGCAACATTAGCATTTGCCAAATTCCTTCTCTTTGGAAGGATGACTTCCAAACTTTCATTCTAACTCAAGTCTTCTTCAATCAAAAACCTCTGCAGAGCCATTTTTTTCATCCCCCGTTATTTTCATTCCTGGGAAGAATTTAGCATCTGTCTACATTTAAATGTTACCTTTCCCCCAAATAGATTATGACCATCCTAGGACCAGTTAAATGGGGCTTATCTCATTGGAGAGAGCTACAAATTCATCCGTGGGAATGAATTCTGGCCAGGAAATATCTGAAGGGCGTATTACTTTCTCTCTTCAACAAAAAGCAAGAAGTTAGGAGATGGGACAGAAATCTTCTGTGGCTGTGAATTTTAGTCAGTTTGTTTCAATCCTGAGATACTTAAACATAAGGCATTTGCAACATTGAACAACATTGACATCTTAAAATCATGTAAGTCTACATTGTGAAATGAGGGCCTCGGGGGACAGGGTTTCCCTCATAGTCTTGTAAAAATTACAAATACACCTAGTAAGGCAAATAGAATTGTTCTGTCTCTGCAAATTGGCATTTAGATGTTTATCTTCTGGTAACATGTTGTGACCTCAGATCATGCACTAGAAATTAAAATTTCAGAGCCTCTTCAAGAGACTAAAGCATCATGACACACTTTTTCCTTTTTACTTGAGATATATATAAACCAGATATTTGTTTCTAATGTAGAGAAAGTTTAGACTTTTTTATGCCAGAGGAGACAACATATGCAGTGAAAATTATTGTATTAAATTGGGTGGAAAATAGTAATTTACTTTATCTTCTCTAGATAAACCCCTGTCACCATTTTACCATTTTCCATGACAACTGTATTTAGCTGAGTACGGTATAAGCTTTGCAAGCCAAAAGCATTACAGCTGCCTTTCTTTGGACACCATCAACAAAATCTGGTGAAAAAAGTTGAGAAAAAAATGGGCACATGAGTGTCTGTGTTCTCTCGTTTGTGATGATACCAAGTTGCTTAGTATTCCGTGACATTCAACTGAATTTTGTATCGGCTGGGAATAAAACAACCGATATGATGAGACATGCAGCTAATTGGGATTGGCAATTTCCATGCTTCTTTAGATATTTGTAGAAAATTGTAAAGATGAAGTGCAATATTTGCTGATATATGTCAAAACTATCTGGAAAATCCAGTAATGAACAATGGGAGATAAAAAAGAATAATGGTTTTTGAAGATATATGTAAGTAGCAGTTTATTTGTAAATGACAAAGGAGTAAAAGGGTGATAAAAATCTGGCTCATGAAAAATAAAAACTTTGGATCCAACATAGAAGCTTCCATTTTGCTCATATAATGGAATCCCAGTTGGGGCCAGCCATGGTGGGCTCCAGCTCTTCCTTCAACTTCCCAGAACTAATAGAGATTTGTTTCTATTCAAAGTTGCAAAACTGTCTAGGATAAGTACTCTCTCAAAATCGGGGGAAAAAATCCCAGCCTCTGGAATTATTTGATATATTTAGTTATTTGTACAAAACACAAATACATATCTTTTACTTCTCTTCTGATACAGAAAGTTAAACCAGTATCCTAAAGCCAAGAACAAACTGATATGTGTACATGTATCAATAGTATATTTTCTAGGTCTAAAATGGGTCATGATCCCCCTTCAGCCTGTCATGCACACAGATGAAGAAAGACAGTGGGGAGGATTCAGAGACAGGGAGATGATGGGGTTCAGGACTTAGTGAAACTCCTATTTTGATAGGGTTCAAAACACAGCTTCTAGCCATTTGAGGAAACAGCAGAAGCAAGGTTTCTCTGACCTTCTCTTGCCCTTCTCCCCTGAAGCAGGCTTTAAAAGAATTCTCTCTGACCCTTTCTCTGAAGTAGGTCATAAAACTTTCATTCCAGAGGTGCCCATTCTGTACCCAGAGGGAAGGAAAGGAACATCCTTATCCTCAAAGCTATAAATGCCAGGATGAATCTGCATAAACAGGCTTTGCTAGGTCCCCCCAGTTTGTTACCATTAGATCATACCCTTTTGTCCTCCAATCACATTTTTCCATGACTTTCCACTCTTCATCAACCTAAGCATAAAAATATGTGCTTACTTGTTTCTTTGGGTCTTCATTTCTGAAAGTCCCCATGTCACTTATTAAATAAAGCTTATTAAGTAAATTTGTATGCTTTTCTCCGTTAATCTGTCTTTGTCAGTTTTATTTTCAGATCCAACCAGGGACCCCGGGAGAGTTGAGGAAAACTTTCCTCCCCTACAGAGACAAGGAGAGAGAGAGACAGGGAGTTAACATGCAAATTGACCCAACAGGACAAACTTCAACCCAGCCAAAGCTTTGGGTTATCTCAAAGCTTGTCTTGTGAGTTAAAATGATCAGATATCTAGGTTTGACTAATTTCGTAGGGTTTTAATGCTTTTAAATTGCTATTATAAATAGATCCCATATTGCACTGCTATTTGATGTCAACCACTATGCTAAATGCTTTACATTCGTGACTTAATTTAATCTCCGCAAACATCTCATTAGTTAATATGTGCCCATTTTACAGATAAAGAGGAATCTTAGGTTTAGAGAGGATTAGGGCAGAAGCCAGGATTTCTACTAGGGTTTCTTTGACTCAGATACCATGAAGCTTTTACAGAAGCTTTTAGGATTTCTATAATTGATTTTGTTCATTGATAATTGCCTATGACTCCTACAAATTTAATTAACAAGCAATTACTTTTTATCTGACTTGCAATCTGAAAATTATTTGTATCTATTATTATTTATAGGTGCAAAATGAAGGACTTCCAGTGCTACTGCCAGCATTGGAAATAATGCCTCTGATAAGCAGCTAAAGGAGTGAACCTGTGCTTCAAGCCTCCCCCAGTTCGATGTAAAAAGTGTTTCTAATCCTTGGCCAAGGTAGTCATGTACCATATGTGACAAAGCCTATCAGTTCTTAGGGAAAAAACAACAAAAAAATTGCTGTTTGCTTTATTCCTGAAAGAAATCAGTAGAATTTAATACTATGATTGTGTGTATCGAAGGCAAACATTATAGGCTAATTGTTAGTTGTCTCTCCTCTATTTACTTTACTTTTCCATCATAAATTTGATAGAACAAGTCGTTAAAGTTGTACATCTTCCCGATCAGATGGAGAAGAATAGCCTCAGGTCTCATATCCTCTCATATATATAATACTATCCTTATCAACACTGGAGAAAATGAGAATTGGCCAAAACTTTTGTTATCAATCTGTTATTTAGGTCAGCATTCATATATGGTCCATGGAGGATGAATCACAAGATATTGAGTTTAGAAGTGTCCTCTAATTACATAAAACACCCAAGCACTTCATAAGATTAAAAATAATAGTTTGTATCATCCTGTTTTTTTAGATCTAAAAGTATGCCTCTCTATATAAAAACATATAGATATATATGAATTCCCTACCCTGCTGATCATCAAAAGAAATGATTTCATATGAAAATTGTATTTATTCACTAATACTCCTAACATTTATATTTGTTAATCAATACATAAATTGAAATTTATGCAAAAATTATTCTCCACTGGTTTAATTCTTTATTCTACCAGAATAATTCTTCTATTTGGAATTTAAAAACATATATCCATAAATTCTGGCATTTCTATCTCATCAGTTTTTGTAGAAATGTATGACAATATTTTATTTTATATTGGTAGAGTGAAAACGATTTTACATATTACTAACATTTTCTATTTTGCATGGAAAACTTTAAAAATTCATCAAAAGGTAAAATGTATAACCTTCATTTTTCCAATAGCTGTTAGCATTTCTCATTGTGAGTGAAAAATTGTCTTGTCTTTTCTCATCAAATTGCAATGGAAGTAGTATTAGTCACAGTTTGCATGGAAATCTGCCAGTAAAAGAAAGTCAAAAACATTTCTCTTCAAGCCTAACAAAAATGTCCAGTGGCCTTTTGTGAAGCTATAAAGTATGACTCAAGATACCAGCCAAAACAAGGAAAGAAAGAAAAAGACAGTAAAGTCTCACTTTTTCTGTACCACTTACAAGTATCCCAAAGCTATGTTTTATAAGAGAAATTTGACTTCGGTGTCTCTATCTATCCTCCCCTGAGCTAGGAAAGGAAAAGAAAACCTTCCCCATCACAAGTATACAAAAGAGGAGTCTTGCTGGTAAGGTTAGCATCTGTCAATATCAGGCCCGGTGTGAAAGCAAAGCCGCTCTTTGAATTGTTTGCTTAATAAGATCTCCAGTGAATGGAGTTTATCTGCAGCTTGGGGTTTCACAGGGAACACAATGCTTCGTGTGCATTATTTTAGATAGGAAGGAAGTTAGTTTCAGTAAAGCAAGAGAGAAATGATAGGCTTATCATTTTATTATAATTTGAGTTTTTGCATAGAAAACAGTGAGTTTTCTAACATTGTCCATAAGCATGGTAATTCATGTATTTCGTCGCAGCCATCTGATTTTTCTCTGGGACATTATTATTTGTAATGACTTCTATTCATTGTCTGTGTTCCATTTGTGAACCACTGCTATAGAATTTTAATGAGTTTCATGTTAAACACCTTTTAGAACACATTCTTTCAGTCATTCTATAGAGAGTAAGAAAGCCCATCCATACCTCTAAAATTTACTAAAATCTACTACAAATGAGAATACTTCATTCCAATTTTAAGGGTAATTTCGAGAAACATAAAATCGTTACCTTAGTCTACTGAAAACTCCATATTCAGTTCCAAATTCTCAGCTTCCTACACTAATTACAGGAACTGCTACAATGTATTATGCAGTTGTATTATGCTACAATGTATTATGGCAAGCAATCTGATTCCCCATTTAAACTTGTGGACAACCTGGGAAAGAGGTATCACGTTCTGATGAGAAAACCAGGGATCAGAGAGTCTGAGCATGTGCCCAGTGACATGCAGTTATAATTCCAATCTGAACCTCTCTGTCCATAAACCTCAAGTTCTCTCATGCCACATTTCAGTTGTCCCATAGTGTTCACAGAATAACTTTCACAAAAACACCTTTTACAAAAGAATAAATATGTTTCTGGGACCCATGATACTTACCATGGCTAAATTGAGAGCACAACTGATACTAATCTTGTTTCCTTGGTCAGGCTTTGGAAATCTTGGTTCGTGGCTCCAGAGTGTCTTCCAGTTGCATCTCATCAAAGTTTTTAACATAATCGCCCACATTTGTAAATTTGCTTTTAGTCTCAAACATTCAGACACCTCTAATTATCACACTAACAACACAAAAAGGCCTGAACTAATTTTACATCTAGAGTTTCCTTAGCATTCAGTCTCATTTAAACTTTTTACTTAACCTAAAGAAATCGGTCCATTAACTGCCCAAATTAGTGTTTAGATGTTATCTAAAAATAATAATGGTTTTACTCAAATATACATATTGGAAGAAAACTGAATTTGTGCAAGCAGGTCTAAATGATACGTGAAAAACTCTATAGTAAACATTTTTGCAGAGAAATTTGCAGTTACCTGGTGATTTCAGGTTGTATATAAAGAAGAATTGAGCAATGTACTTCTTGTATGATCTCCCATTTCACAATAGGGATTAATATTGTTTTTACCAATGGCTTAATGAAGATTAAAGTGCTGATGTGCTGGAGTCCGCTCATACCTTTGAGAGCTGTATGTGCACATCTCTTCACGACTCTGCATTCACTAAAATCAAGCTGGTAACCTGAATTTGGCCATGGTAGGAGTATTTACACCATGAAAACTGACAGACTATAAATCAAGCCTACTTTCTCTTCCCCCCTACTTAGATCCAGTTATTAAACATTTACTAGCACAATACTGACTAAATGAGATAAAGCGTCAATAATGAATACTGAAGTGTGCCCGCATGGTTGCACCAGGTGCAGGGAGTGCTGACTGCTGAGGACTCATAGCTGTACCTTCTCTGCAGATTGCCCTCAGCTAAGGGGAGTTGACTTGCTCCGGATTATGCCCCTTCCACATCAGACAGCTGGACGGATGTGGAGATACAAAGACCTGGGCCCCGGAAAGGCCATTCCAGCTCCGCAGCGTCATGTGGGATTAGCTAAGTGGTCTGTTGGAACTGCATCATAGTTTAACATCTCCCTTTGCCTAGTCCTGCTTTCCTCCCTCTGAGAACACCCCCCGACCCCTCCTCACTCCCTGCCACTAAAACTGTCTGCACAAATCTCTCTCTGTCTCAGAGTCTGTTTCCCAGGGAATTTGACCTAAGACATACATGTAACATTACCTGGCACACAGTACTCGAAAAGTGTGAGTTTCTAATAACATATTTGTAATCATTCTTTCACTGTACCTTAGTTCTAATCTAGTTGTTAGTTGTTAGAGTTAGAGGAAATGATTTCAGGTACCTTTTCCTTTTTCTTTTTTTTTTTTTTGAGACAGAGTCTCGCTCTGTCACCCAGGCTGGAGTGCAGTGGCACAATGTTGGCTCACTGAAATCTTTGCCTCCTGGGTTCAAGCAATTCTCCTGCCTCAGCCTCCCGAGTAGCTAGGATTACAGGTGTGCACCACCACATCGGGCTAATTTTTGTATTTTTAGTAGAGACAGGGTTTCACCATGTTGGCTAGACTGGTCTCGAACTCCTGGCCTCATGTGATCCGCCCACCTCAGCTTCTCAAAGTGTTGGAATTACAGGAGTGAGCCACTGTGCCTGACCCCTTTTCCTCTTATTAAGTTAAAAAAAAATTCTGCATTGGACAACACAACCAAATAATGGCTATGTACAATCTTAGTTGGCTTCAAAATGCTAAATCTGAATCAAGTCATTTTGGAGGCCAATAGACAATTGGAAATTCAAATCCATTTAAGAGTCAGAAAAAAATAAAATGGTTAAACTTGACTCTGGTGATAAAATAATTTCAGGAGTTCATCGAATTTTGGTTGGTGATCTTCAAACACATCTAATTTTGAACTAAGAAGACACTGTACTCAGGGATCCTCAACTGTAACACGAATGCAAAATTGATAACTCCACTGTTCCAAGAAGGGTAACTAACAGGATGTTTCTTTAGTAATCAGATTAGCTGATATAAACCTTCTTTGGTCAATTTCAAAGAAAAAAAAATTGAATGTGATGGCCATGTTATTCCCCTCCTGAGACCACACAGGACCTAAGCATAACACATCCACTGGGAGGATTCAATGCAAACCACAACTGGAAAACATTGGGCAGCCATTCACAGCCACCCAGTAAAATAATATTCTATGTACATTCTTGGTTATGCATGAATGTTATGATGACTGCTACGGGATTAATTATTTTATTTGGAATCATAATATTTCTCAGAATCCTATGAGGAATTTTACAAAATTAAGCCATAATAATTCATATATTTGTTATATATTAAAACACAATATCTCGAACAGATTAGAAAGACTATTCTTTTTTTAAAAAAAATATTTTTTTAAGACAGAGTTTCTCTCTTGTCGTCCAGGCTGGAGTGCAGTGGCATCATCTCGACTCACTGCAACCTTCGCCTCCCGGATTCAAGTGATTCTCCTGCCTCAGCCTCCTGGGTAGCTGAGACTACAGGCACGTGTCACCACGCCCAGCTAATTTTTGTATTTTTAGTAGAGACAGGGTTTCACCATCCACCCACCTCAGCCTCCCAAAGTGCTGGGATTACAGGCATGAGCCGCTGCACCCAGCCAGAAAGACTATTCTTAAAGCATTCCTTTCTATGCATTGGAAAAATCACATTGAAGGAATATTGTTTGGTATCTGATTTCTAGTATGGAATTCAGGCTCAGCAATACGGTGACCATACGCTACTATGGGAGGTTACTATCTTGATTTTTTTCTGTTTATTCGCTGACTTATTACTTAATACAGACAACCCTGGGCAAGACAGTAGAGAAGGCACTAAGGATAATGAGAGAAATTTAGAAAGGTTATTCCTTTAATAAAACCCATAGCTTTATGGAAGAGACCCACATGTATGAAAACAAATTCAATTCAAAATAGAGGTAATTTAGTGGCTATCTTCCCGGCATGCTTATCTTGCTTTTCTAGATAACATCACACTGCTACTCTGCATCCTTTATCCCCATTATCCTTTCCATGTTACTCTGTTGGCTCCCAGTCATAGAAACTAAATCCCTTGACACATCAGTCTCAAGGTGTGCTTGTGAGAGGCCAATCCTGGGGTTATCCCAACCGAAGTTTCTTCTCTTTTGGATCTGGAAAGATGTGAAGCAGAGGCTGAAGACAGTTACTTTCCCACAACTTGCATAAGAAAGCCAAAGCAAAAAAAAAATATGAAATGGTTTCCAAGCTCTTGTCCAACCCCAAGAGCTGGTTTCCATCACTGATCCCAGAAGCAATCTTGGTATCCTTTTCAACAAGCTTGAGTTGAGTTTCTCCAGCTCTCAACAGAAAGTGCTCACCAAAGCAAGCATCGGGAACAGCTCCAGGTTTTGTGGGGCCCCAGGCTTATACCATTTGGTAATCCTCTTGGAAAATGAAAACAAAATTATAAATGCACCACCAGGTATAAAAGTGCTTATTTATTTTGAAGGAAAAGGAAAAATAAAAGTTACTGGACTTCTAGGGACTCATGTCTCTGGTGCTTTACAAACATGCTTACACAGAATTGCTTCCCAGTTGCAAACTGGCTTCCCCTCCCACAGAGAATTCTACAACAACCAGCAACTCCTTGGACACAAAGGGGCCTGTGCGTGTGAGGGATCCTGAAGGTCAGGCTTCACTCACTGCCAGATAAATCTGCCTCCAGCAGCACGGATGTCTAAAGTACAGTGGGAGAATAAAGAGAGAAAGGGCAACCCCAATACCAGGAAAGGTTTCTCAGAGGAGTGAGCACTCTCTGGATGATTAATCAGCATTCTAAAACAGAAAGTGGGTGGGTGATCCAAGGTTGAGTGAATTATTTGCACTAAGTTAGTGTCAAGAAATAATCGCATGTTTGAGGAAAGTTTATCTATTTAAACGTGAAGACACATGAGAAAAAAAGATGATTGCAGAGTGGCAAATTGAAGAACCTCTCTCCATATAATCCTAGAATATGCTGGTTAATTTTGTGTTTTTCCTTCCCCCCTCTACTCTTCTTCCTCCTTGTATTCACTTTCCTGGACTTTGATCTTCTAGGAGGGAGGATACTTCAAAGCCCTGCTTCCAGAATTTGTATGTAGAGCATATGCCTTCTATTCTTGGGATAGAAGATTCTCCACCAAATCCCACTATTTTGTCCTTTTCCTTAAAATAAACATAGCACTCAAAAAGGGAAGAGGATAATGGAGCACAACAATAACAAATGATGTTTTACAGCAAGATCCTTAAGACACTAAGAAGCTTGAGAGGAATAACAAACACTACTCTTTTCAATATAGGACCTATGTCACCAAAAGTTCACCAGTGTGGTGCTGGATGGAGTCGTGTGGAAAACCAGAGGATTTTTTTTTAACTAGAGGGAAATGACCCTCCATATATTTAAATATATGTGTATGTATTAAAAAGTTAGCATCAAAGGAAATCGATTCAACTTTTCACAGAATTTACACAAGAATTCTAACATAGAAAAAGAATATGGGTCCACACTCTGTTCCCCATGCACTCCCTTTTCCTGATTCTGATTTTAAAACATCACTTAGCCTGGGATATAGTGAGCTTGGTGAGTCCTGTTAACTGTACTCAGGACCAGCTTGCATTAGTTAATAATACTCTTAAAGCTAAAGACATATTTGTGTGTGTTCTGGAGGAATGGGGGTTAGGGGCTGCCTAGGGGCCAGGGCTGAATTTTGTTTCAACGTTCCTGCACTGTCTCATTGCTAAGTGTCACTACCCTATCAGACATCCTGCCCTATCAAGCTGTAATGCCAACTCAAGACATGCATCAGAGCCAGCTCTTGTCTGTTTTGTGAAGCAGATGCTGTTTCCTGAACCTCATCTGTCCTGCCCTGTACCAGCTATCTGTTGAGGTTCCTCTTCCTCCCTGTACTTGCAGACGCTCTCCTGAAGATGCTCTTGTCTCCTCAGGACAGAGTGAGACACACATGGGCTTGTCTTTCAGGTCAATGTCCAGTGTTGCTTACTTTTCTTGCTCCCCTTGTCCATAACATTTCTGTTTGATTCTCCCCTCCCTTTGTCCAAGTAAGATCTTCCACAATAATTATAATCATGAAGGGAAGGTCTCTTTCTTCCTCCTCTAGGTTTGAAGCTCTGTATGAATGGTGGATTGTTTTAGACTGTCTCTCAGTATAGTCCCCAGGTAAGACCTGGGTAAGACCAAGTTCCTGTGCATACTGATCTTCAAATTTGATCTTCTCTCAATAGGAGGAGGAGGAGAAACGGGAGTTATTATTCCTAGTGTCATTTCTGGGGAAGACACAGCTCCTAAAACAGAATGCTGAAATTGGGAAGACAGTCCTTAGACTAAGCAAGGCATTACAGGACTTTGGGAAGGCTAGGCTCCCTGAAGGCATCCACCTGGTGAGTAGATCAAGGCAAAGGGATCCCTGCGTTACAAATTGAAGAAGCCATATTTTGAAAGGCAGCTTATCCAGTAGGAAAATTTTCAGGAACAAGGCAGCACTGTAATTTCCATATGGCCTTTCATGTGACCTTTCTCCACTTATTACCAACCACGAAGCAACTGGAATTGATGTTTAAGGAGAAAGAATGTTTCTTCGCAAGCTACAAATAATGAAATGTGGTATATAGCTTTCCTTCCCAGATGACATTCACCTTTTATGTTTCCATCTATTACCCACATCTCAGTATACATGAATTCAGTTCATGTGGGTATAATGTCTCCCATGTGTCTAGCTCATGCTGGGCAACTTGAGAGATTACAAAAGAGCTACAAGGTCCAGAGTCTACCCTATGGGAGACAAGATTGACCCCCATGAGGCTTTTTAATGCAACAATAGACTTTGCAAAGTGTAATATCCGATCCTAAAAGACCCATCCAAACAGAAACAAACAGAATGATGCTATTTTCAAGTGTGTCTGAGAAAATGTAGGTTTTCCTAAGGGTCTGTCTTCAGCTCCTTCATTTGGTCATCCCACACACTCTTTTTTGATGATCTCTTGCTTTCTAATTTAGGTTTTTCTTGGTCTTATTATTGTAGTAGTGCTGTTAGTTTTTTCATTGTGTGTGTGTGTGTGTGTGTGTGTGTTTTTCGAGTGCTATAACTAAACAAGAACAATCACAGATACCTGCCAGTGCTTTTTTAAGCAAGGACACGTTGATAGCCACAGCATCAGTAGCTAATTCACCTTTATGGGAATCCCACTTGTTATTTTGACCTCTTGGCTCATTCTCTAACCAAATTGGCAAAATTCCCAATCCACCCAAAGGTATTATAAAAAGCATTCATCCTATTATTGTCTTCGCTTAAACCCTCAGGTAAAATGAAAGAAAAGTGATTCATTCAATATTGCCTTTCATCCATTTTGAAAATTTGAGTTTATTTCCAAATACACTAGGAACAATTCTTTTGGACAAGAGGGTTATGCTATTCTAAATCATATGCATTGGGCCATGTTACATGGTCTGAGAGTGATTTAAAAGCAAAAACAAACAAACAAGCGACAATCAATAGTTATATTTAAGACGCTTAAGGGAATGGATAACCAAGTTACTTAAGGATAACTAAGTACCAATCGCTCAAATTAATAGGTGCTTATATGTCACAATGTCAAGCTGTGACATGATTCTGTGCCTCTTACAGGGCCTTGAGAGAAATAGGGGTTGAGTCATTTAAAGCATGAAGGAACACAGTGAGGCACTCATAAGATGAGACCGGTTACTGCAGGCGAGTGAAACCCGGACTTCCCGGGAAGGCTCTCCAATCACCATCTCACCACTTAACAGTTCAGTTAACAAATTTGGACAAAAAGCAACTGAAAACTTCATCCTTAATGATCAAACCCCCTTGAAGCCGAAGTTTCCAAAGGCTTTACTAAAAGAATGGGTGTCACTAATCAATAATGACACTGAGCGGGACACTCCCAAGGAGCTTGCTTTCTGAGTGATGTTTGTTAACCCAGCAGGAAGAGTCTGCAGTGAAATGCTTCTTACTTCAGGGTTAATTATTTGTCTTTTTTCTCCAGAGCCAATAGGAGCTCAAAGAAAGAATAAAAGCCTATTGCTGAGCTCCAGGAGGAAAAAAAAAAAAAAGTCGACTCTGCTGGGTTCCCAGCAACTAGTTAGTTTTTGGATTGCTTTTGTCTTGGTGAGAGAGAAATTCCTGGAGTGTGGTCAAAGGATTGTCACTGTTTTTAATAGAGTCAAGGAGTTTTCTGTAGACTAATATTATTTTTGAAATGCAGGCTTCCACAAATCTTTTGTTTTAGGACACTCTGACAGAATGGTGGTTTATTATGATTAACATAAAAGTAAAAGCAATAAAAAGGTAACAAAAAGAATCACATAGTTGGGTCAATAAATGGGTTACATTTCATTTCTGAGAGAAAAAAATCCATTTGTCATGTGGGTCATTTTTCATTTTTAAAGTCACAGGTTAAGTAATAACATACATATGAATCAACTTTTTGGTTAGAATCTTACTTCTGAAACGTACTGGAAGAATGTGTGCTTTTTGTGTGTGTGTGTTTTTTTTTATTAGAATTTTTAACTCATTAGTATACAGAAAAAAAGTCCTTGAAAGCATTTTAACTCCTAAGGTAATGTTTAATGTTCTTGGAATTTCACAAGAATTCTGAATATAATTCTAAATGAAAATGGAGTTTACTATTAATGAAAAATTAGTTTGGGACAAATGGTCTTTACTGATGTTTTAAATATGAGAGAATGTTTGCGTGGTTCTTTCTGTACCATCCTCGGGCTAAGTACTCACAATGCAGCCTGCAGCACCTTGTCACATTTTACTATCACTTTTGGTTCACATGGCTGACTGCCAACTATACTTTGAGCTCCTTGAGGGCAGAGTTCATACCTATTCACTCTTTCTCACCTACAATTTAAACAAATATTTTTCTAGATTGCATCCGTGTGGTAGGCTAAATAATGTCCCCATTCTAAACCTTGGAACTTGTGACTATGTTACCTTACATGGTAAAAGGAAATTGCAAATGAGATTAAATCATCCAGGTAAGCCCAATGGAATCATAAAGTCCTTTATAAGAGAAAAGCAGGAGGATTAAAATCAGTAGTAAAAGATGTGATGGTGGAAGCAAGAGGTTATACTGATGCAGGGAAGTAGTGGTCAGCGGGTCAGGGTTTATAGGTGACCTCTAGAAGCCGAAAAAGACAAAGAAATCGATTCTCCCTTTAGGGCCTCCAAAAGGAACCAACTTTGCCTACACCTTGGTTGACTACATTTGAGACAATGTGTTACAGCAGCAATATGGAACAGCAATACAGTCTGTTATTATTTGGTGCACTAAGATTAACTATTCTCCTTGAGTTCTCTGATGAACCTCTTGGTATCACATATTCTTAGAAAAGGCAGCAATTATGTGAAAGGTGAAAATTCTTGAGTTTCTAAGTTAAACTTCCTGGATTCAAAGCTCAGCTCTGTACTAATTGCTCTCTGACCTTGGTGTCATTTAACCTCTCAAAACCTCACTCTTCCCTTGGTAAAATGGAGATAACAATAGTTCTTACAGAACAGGCTATTTTGCCTCTGATAATTAAGGTAGTGCATGTGTGTGTGAGAGAGAGACAGTGTGTGTGTGTTTAGCACATTACATTGTATATAGTATATTGGTCAGTGATTTTGGTTTATAATTAGAAAATGTAAGCATAAAAAAAATTGACTGTGTCTAATAAATCACCTTGCAAAAACACAGATTTTGGTTGGAAGTCACTTGTTGTGTTGTCCATTACAAATGACACACACCTAGGTTGTCACAGAGCAGAGGAGGAATTTTCTAAGTGTTCGCTTTTCCAATAGGTTTAGTAACTGAGGACAGATCCAGAACACAACACACTTAAGCTAAAGTGACTTCATCTTTACTCTGGCTCTCTTAGACTGCCTGAGTTCTCTTCACATTACATGTCCTGCCAGGTCCCGGAGCCTTGCACAGGTCACATGCCCTCTTCCAGGAATGTCTTCATCTTACTATCAACCTCTTTCTTCCTTAGCAAGATCTGCAATCTCTGTGACGTCTTTCCTGCCTTCTCAAGCTCCTAGTTTTGAATTCCAGTTCTCCCAACATACTGTCATAAGAATCTCCTTAATGCTTGTATCTACCTTCCTACCAGATTTTCAGGGAAACTACTCTGTCTTTTTTTTTTATCATCAAAGTATCATGCTAGGCACTGAGGAAACAGTTCAAGAAATTCAAAGACTAGATTACTTCATAAACCAAATCTTTGCAGATGACCCAGTGGTTTAAGTTACATTAAGCATATATATTCCTCCAGAAATACATACAAATACCTTATAACAAACTTACATCTTAAAATGAATATTACCAGCCTCAATATTTTAATCCACTAGAGTATTTGTATTTGGTACATATTTCAGCAAACTCTGGCAACTCAATTGAGCATAGATATTGGCATAAGAAAAAATTATTGGTACCTCTCTAATAACACAATTAATACCATCATAAAATTAAACTTTTTTACTGTGTGACAAAAGAATTGATATTTGAGGGATTAAAATAAAAATTTACAAGATCATGCAATTATAAAAAAAACTGAACCGTAAAATCTTTTAAAAAGAGAATACTTTACTTTCCCCCAAAGACATTATAGAGTAAAACATAAATATTCCTTATCCCAAATAAATTATTTTGGGATTATTCCTTTTCTATAACGATGTTATGAGAGTCAGGTAAGACAATAGGATTTACTTTCCAGAGAATTTTCTGAGATATAGCTTTCTTAGGAAATAAAAAGATATCTGCTTTTAATTCCTCAATGAGGCTGGGCACGGTGGCTCACGCCTGTAATCCCAGCACTTTGGGAGGCCAAGGCAGGCGGATCACGAGGTCAGGAGATTGAGACCATCCTGGCTAACGTAGTGAAACCCTGTCTCTGCTAAAAATACAAAAAATTAGCCAGGCGTGGTGGTGGGTGACTGTAGTCCCAGCTACTCGGGAGGCTGAGGCAGGAGAATGGCGTGAACCCGGGAGGCAGAGCTTGCAGTGAGCCGAGATCGAGCCACTGCACTCCAGCCTGGGCAACAGAGAGAGACTCCATCTCAAAAAAAAAAAAAGTCCTCAATGAACAGGTGTTTAACTCACCTTTCAGATTTCAAATAAACGCTTAATGTATTAGATATCTGATAAGTACTGTTAATAACAAGGATTTATTTCAAAGGATATGTATATTATACTCTGGTTCATTCAAATAAATATTCAAGGTCATCTTGACAATGTCAGAGAATTGTCCTGTCTCACTATCTGAGTTCTTTGCAGAATCTTCTGGTTTAATCATTCTTTTTATTTGGACATTTATTTCTGTAGGCATTCATTCCAGTTGGCAATTTATAATTTGTTCTTACAAAGAGAGTTTTTATAAAAGCAATGATGTCTTGACTTAAAAATAAAACCTCAAATTAATAAACATTCATATTTCACATTCATGTGAAATAATTCTCTTTTTCCCCTCTTTTTTTTTTGTAAAAGACTTCTTAAGCATTTAACTTTCTTAAATAGTAGTTGAGATCATTGCCCAGTTGGTGTGGGTATAGGGGAAATTGGGCTGGTTGTTTTTTTCATTTTGTGCTAATGATTCCCAAAATATAGAATTGATACCTGGGGGTAGGGAAGACCAGCTAGACGTGAACTTCAGACCTTTGGTGTCAGATTATTCTTTTTCATTACTGCTACCAAGTAGCAGATACATATCAGGGAAGGAATATTCTATTGCAAGTGATTGGATAGGTAAGTGTTTTTCCCCTAGGAAACCATGGTTGCCTTATGAAATAGTTCTGTGGCTTTCAAGATCCTGTGCAGAGAAAGGACATGTCCAGACATACTATTCAATCAGGTTATTCATAAAGAGACATTGAGTAAAGTATTAAAAGCAAAAAGATTGTCCCTGACATGAAAGATGGACAAGCAAATAATACAAATAAAGACACTGGGCAGCATTTTCCTCATCTAGAAAATTAGTGGATTGAAATATCATCTTTCAATTTATTTCAGCTATTATGGTCCATAATTTTAAAAGGATGAAACAGGATATTAGCATCTATCATAAGCCAGGCTTCTAGGACCAATCCTTCAAACATTTCATTCTGTTCATGCTTTTTCTTGTCTCTAACTGAAGGTTTAAAGGTTTCAATAGATACCTGTGTAAAAAAGATACATACACACACAAAGAGAGGGTAGATGAGCATGAACTGGAGAACTGGAAGTGTACATCTCATCCAGATGTCTGGGCCATTACAAGTGCAACAATTTTCAAAGGCAGGATATTATAGATTCCCTCACCCACACACAAATTTATAAATACATCAAGCTCCTACTATTCCAAATACTGTGAAAGGTGGTAGGAACATATAATTCACTATATCATAGTCCTTATCTTTCCTTTCCTATACTAAGTTTGAGTTTCAAAATATCATACTCAGTGAGTCAAAATTGAAAAAGAGGCAATTTTGATTGAGGAAAGGGGTGACTATTGGAGAAGTATTTGAGCTGTTATCAATAGAAGCATTGAACTGTGGTCCAAATAAGATTTTAATATCTAAGTAGAGAGAAAAGGTAATAACATTCCCACAGGGAGGGAACAGTTTTAGTAATGATACAGATGTGTGATATGCTTGGCAAGTCTTGAGAACAGTGGGAAGTGTAGCATGTGTAATAGTCCAGCGGGAAAGTGGAGTGGCAGGAATAAAACAGGAAAAGGAGTCTGGACTCAATGCATGCTAGGGATTTTGGACATCATTACGTGGACAATTTGAAACCATGGAAGGTTTTTAAGCGGGGGATTTGAAATACTTCGCTTGGGGTTGGGAGGCAGAACTGCCGGGGATAATGCCAGAGTGATGGGGTCAATGAAATCGTGTATTGACCTATTCAGAAAGTCCAGGGGAATAAGCTTAAGGACCTGAATTCAGTAGAGGAGATGAACGATTAAAGAGACTTTGCCCTAAGAAAGTCAGTCTCAGCTAAGACAAACTTAAAAAAAAAAAAGAAAAAAATACTAAACTTCAATAGCAAATTAACTAAGTTAAAGTATATAGGCTGGCCTAGCTCTAACCCTGATTACATGGCAATGATTTGTAATTAGTGGATTAAAGGAAAAGACTGTCTCATGGCTTCTATTTTTGATATACTGATAATGTTTGCTTGTAAATGTACACCCAATAAGTTTAGAAAATAATTATTTGAAATGGTTTTTCCCTGAAAGTGGTAAATGTCCCCACTGAATCATGTTTAAACTCTTAGCTGTTGAGCAAATCCATTTAGAAATAGTTAATGACTATTTAAACTGCAGTCAAATTCATTCAAGAATCACTTTTATTTAGTGAAGTGTCAATGAAAGAGGTATATTTGTTTGCCCTTTAGTGATTCTCTAATCACTAAATTAGATTTTCTATGTAATCACCATAATAATATTATTTTAATATACACCATTTCCCTCATGATAGGGGTGGATATTAAAATAATATTTTCATAGTAGTTGGAGCTGGGAAGGAGAAAGGACTGTAAATGAGCACAAGGGATCCTTTAGAGTGATAGAAATGTTCAGAAATTTGATTGTGGTGCAGACTGCACTTGTCTGTAAATTAACTGAAAGTCATCGGACTGTACATTTAAAATGAGTGAATTTTATGGTAGGTAAATCATACCCCCCAAAAGCTGTTAAAAAACATTATTAGTGTGCATGTATGAAGGACTTTAAATCTGCTAAATGAGACAGTAAATCTTGCAGTCATTTATCTAATAACAGCTTATAGAGAAGTTACTAGGGACAGGTGTGTTCTAGACAAATGCTTCTCAAAATTTAATGTGTACAAGAATTAACAGAGGATAGTAAATGCAGATTCTAATTCAGTAGGTCTGGTGCTAGGCCCATAATTCTACCATTTTAACAAACTTTCAGGGAGTGTCATATGTTGGCTGAGAAACCACAACTAAATGTCAAGGTTCTAGGCACAGGGATCTGGCAAGGGAACAAGAAGGTAATTTTCTTACTCCTACAGAGCTGACATGCTAAGAAGGGAGGCAGGTAGTAAGGAAGTAAACAAATAAAAGCTCAAGATTGTTTCTCATATTTACTACACAGCCTTCAGAACAGCCCTATGATTCAGCATTCTTTCAAAACCTTTTATTCATTGCCCACCATGTGCCGGGGATCACGATAGGCACTGGAGATACAATTGTAAGCATACTGTAATTTCTGATGTTATAGAATTTACAATCTAGTGCCAGACCCATTGCACCTTCAAAATAACCCTATGAGGTATATAATACAATACAATTTTACTGATTGATTGATTGATGGATGGATGGATGGATTAGACAGAGTCCCATTGTGCCACCCAGGCTAGAGTGCAGTGGCCTAATCACAGCTCACTGCAGTCTCAACCTCCTGGGCCCATGCCATCCTCTCACCTCAGCCTCCCGAGAAGCTGGGACCACAGGAGTGCACTACCATGCTTGTCTAATTTTAAAACTTTTTTTTTTTTGTAGAGATAGGGTCTCTCTATGTTGCCCAGGCTGGTCTCCAACTCCTGAGCACTAGCAATCCCCCTGCCTTGGCCTCCCAAAGTGCTGGGGTTAGAGGCATGAGCCACAGTGCCTGGCCAATAATCTCTTTTTTAGAAGCAGAGCATGAGAATCAGAAAAGGTAAGTCCTTTCTTCAAGGCCACACAGTATTCACATTCAGCCTCAATCCTAAGACTTCATGTCAACACTATGCTAGACTATACACTCTTCAATTTCATTGCTGCAGGAAGAAATGGGAAATTTGCATTGCATTCATCATCCAGAATATTATGTTCTTTTGGGCTTTGGTGCCCTTGGCAAACTGTACTGTCTATTTGTTAGCTTAGCTCTTTCCTCTTTCTGGGTCTCACGTTATTCAAGCCCTCTTGTGCTTATATGGAACGTTGTAATTTAGATCTGCATTTCTTTCTCTTCTTTGCTACCAATTTCAGCAACCTTCTGAGGATCTATTTATACTCTCCCCTCCTGGGAATTTGAAGTTCATCTTCATTTATCGTCTGCAGATGTACTTCTCATGCTACTTACTTCCTTTTTCCAGCTCACTAATGATGTTGTTAAACAAAATAGAACCCAACACTGACCCGTGAGGACAGCCCCTCGGATTCTGTGCTGATTTTATGTCAATCATCCATTCCTTCAATGGAATGTCTTAGCTTAAAGTGCTCATACTGGGACAAGAAAAAACCACTGAAGTTTACATAAGAATATAAATTCCTGGATACATATGGGAGAAATATTTGAAAATCAACAACTTATTTGTATAACTATGAAAAATTACAAGAAATATAAAATGGAAAATTATATGCTAGTATATTTAAACAGTTGAGATAACATTTATTGAATATAAACATGTCAGCTACTTAATTTTATTATTAGTATCTCTAATTATTAAAATCATCTACCAATATAGTTACATTTCACACCAGGAACCGCTGGATGGGTCAGAAACTGAGGGACAGTGAGGTGAGGTTACATTTCCAGGACTTTCTCCGAAGTGCATATATTTTTCTAATATTACATATTGCTTAAATAAATACATATTTTTGGTTGTCATTTTAACTGGCCTGTTAAGAAACTGTGCTACTTTTCTAATTTGAGATATGAAACTTCTCATACTCTCCCGAAGAGTACCTGATTTGAAGAATGTGAAAAAGTGTTCGTTTCTCCTTGTTGACTCTACAAGAACCAGTAATTTTCTGACAAAAATTCATAGGTCTAGCCTGTTATAGAGAAAGGTATCACTAACTACCTTGAAATTAAGTTTTGTGAAACAATTTCCAGGTTTTATAAAGCTGGAGGAGAAAAGAGAAGGAAGAAAAAGAGAGCTGAAGTATGTAAATGGCCTATAGTATTTGAATAGCTATGGTTTCAAGGCAATTATATTAAGTACACAAACCTGATTTTAATGGCCATGCTTAGAAGATGGGCAGAGTGCTAAATGTGTAAGTCATTATGAACTTGGCACAGTAGCTCTGTTTATTTTAACCTTTCTTTTGCTGCTTTTGTTGAGGATGTTTACTTAACCAGGCTCTATTAAACATGCTAAAAACATTATTGCAGACTTTGTCTTTGTGAGCACTTTCAGTTGACAAGCCACAGAAGTGACAACTCATCAGGAATCATAGATGACAGCAGATAAGCTAGAGTGGCATGAAGAGGACAGACAGATATCTTTTCATCTTGGACTAAAAAAATAAGAAAAAGAAAAAGAAAAAAAAAACTTTAGTGAAATTCAGTGTTTCTAAAATGCAAAGGACTGGTCGTATTGGAGACTGAATTCTTGTATTTACCTGAACAGCAGAACCTGTGTAGGGCACTCTGGAGGATGCTGCCCTCCAGTGCGCTGTGACCCTGCTGGACCTGCGTGACTAGCACAGTCTGGTGTGGAGAAAATCTCATGCCTCAAAGTCCATACTGAACCTTGTTATTCTAAGCATCTGATAGGTGCCAAACACCTTAACCCTCCACAATGTTACCCAAGTCTAGGAAGGAAGAAAGCTCTTTTATTTGTTTCACAATGCAGAGATAAGGAAATGAGAAACTACAGAATCATTTGTTAATAATGGCCCATGTGAAATCCCAGTTTACCTTTAGCATTATGATTATTTCTTTTCCTTCTTTCCTTTCCTTCTACCTCTTCTTTGTCCTTCTTCTCCTTCTTTGATATCATCATCATCTTCTTCTTCTTCTTTGTCACCTCCATCTTTATTAGTCTTTGGAGGGGGTCTTTTTGTCATTTTATATAATTCCAGTGATATTTCCTGATAAAGACTGTTCATCCATATACAAATACATTCTAAATACTTATTGAAAATAGTTTGAATCTTTCTATTTTGAAGATTTTAAATATCAGGTTCTTACAAAATATGTTCCTAGTAGAAAGGTGGTAATTTTATTCTAAACACGGAAACTGAAGAATTTTTGTTATACACTGTAATTATTTATGAAAACAATCTTCGAAGACAGCAAATTGGCATCAGGGGAGAAAACCATATGCTTATCTTTACTATTTATATAAATGTCAACCTGATATTTTAGGCTATGGTTATCACCAAAATTATCTGATATGTTCTTCTGAAGTTTGTTGACAAAAACCACTCCAGATGCAAATTCATTTTATGTAGTGGGTGGTCTTAGAAGAAAATAATTGTCTTATTTATTGAAAAATGAGCATCCAAAAATATTTTTACCAGGGTTTAGAGAGGGCAGGATTAATAAATATAATAATTAACATGACAGAATGAATGTATGCTACATAAAACCATATGTTATTTGATTTACGAACAAAATGTATTTTTTAATGAAATGAATTTTTGAGATCTAAAAACAACATATTATGTTTACATAAAGTTGTTCATGTTCACATATATAGAGTCTCCTGTAGATTGTGGAATATGGACTACTGCTTATGATAGTGTTTACAATCTAATATACTTTTTATGCTAGTGAACATCACTGGCTTATGAGAAAAAAAGAAAGTTTAGATACATATTAGTCACTCAGACTTATAGGAAATCACTTAGCAAATTTCTAGGTTGTTATCATACCAGACTTAATCTGGAAATGCCATTAATTTAGAAACCAGTACATACAGATTCCAGTGCAGGCCCATAGAACTAAGAACCAGGGCTTCAGAGTCAGACCTGGGAGTAAGTTATTTAACTTCTTCTAACCTTATTGTCTCCATCTGTAAAACGGAGATAATAACTGTATTGTACAAAGTTTTCTAGAAAGCCAAAATGAGAAAATTAGCATCATGACCTTATGTCAGTGCCTAAATGTACTCAACCAATTTTACTTTCCTTTACTTTAGGAAGTAGGAATGTTCTCCATAGGGACAAGAGCCATCTTTGATCTATATTTATGGCTGTCAGAGAGCTTGGTGGAGTGTTTTACATGAATCACTTTTTAACGAATATCTGTAGAAATAAGGAAGAAAGGAAAAAAAAGACCTGCTTCCAATGCTAAACCAATTCCTGTTCTAATATGAGACAGAACTTACATAAGTAAATATTTATGTTTGAAATTTGCATGTAAAAATAAATACTATCCTCAAGGCACATACCAGCTGCTAAATTACACTCAGGAAAGGAGTTTGTATTGCTGCTCAAAAGGATTTGAATAAAAGTATTCTATGGTTCTTCATAGTGTCCATGAAAATAAGGAAACAATACAAGCAGGCAGGCTCACCAGGAGGCCCTTAAAAGAGTCTATGTGTGCTGAGCTTGGCTCAGGCTGAGACTGTTGAAATTCAGAAGTAGAGGAAGAAAAAACACTGAGTAGGAATCAGTAGACTTGGTATTAGCCCGGACATGGTGGGTAATTGGAATGGGGAGGGGATGCCAGGGGTATCTGCCTCGGAAACCATGGTGCAGGGAAAGCGGAATAGATGGGCTAAGGAGGGATCATAATTCCCTTTTCTTCCCCATGTTTAGATTTAGGTGATGGCAGAACATCTAAGTAAAGATGTTCCATAAACAGAAAGAAATATGTGACTGGGTAGAATATGAAAGGTCACGGCAGGAGAGGAAGTTCTGGAAATTGTCTGCATAGAGGTGGGTGGTACATAAAATTGAGGGCTCAAGCATCTTGACTTGCTCAGAGAATGTGGCTTGCAAACCACAGAAGATGATTAAAAACATTCACTATTTTAATTACATTTTTTTAAAGTTTCTACATTCCCTCTGGGGGTTAATACAGCATCAAATTTTACACACTTACTCATTTAGATCTAGGAGAAACTTGAGAAAATTCTGATCCAATTTCTTTAGTTTATAGGCAGGTAGCAGCCCAAGTGGGTGAAATGACATGGTCAAGGTTATTGAGCAAATAGGTTTCCATTTTTTCATTCATTCAGTAAATACAAATATGCAGATATACATGAGTGCAAATGTGGGATGATTCAAAGTCCTACACTAGCATGCATTTTTGTTTACAAATTGTCAATTCTTTTGTGACTATAATTTAGATTTGCACTTGTGCTAAATTAAAATATGCATACTTTAAATGATTGACTTAAAGCAATGTATAATACCATAATTGGAAAACCAAAGGTCTTCTACAAGCATTAACATGTCCTTTTAAAAACAACAGGCTGATGGTGTTTAACTATATTCACCTTTATAAATATTTCCTCACTTTAGCAGAAGTAAGTCAGAATAACCAGTAGGTAATATAGAATATTTTCTAAACTTCAATTTGAAGATATATGATATTTCTGTTTTTTAAAGTTGATCCTGCCATGTCATATGCTTAACTTAAAATGTCTAATGTGGACACTCTAAACTAGAGAAAAGAGATACTCTTTCCAAATCACCTTTTATGTACTTGGATAAAACCAAAGGAAAGGAAATAAATCTAGCAGAAACCAACCATGGCAATGCTTTCAGGTTTCAGTTGTTTATTTAGAAAATCACTCAATCATTATCTTGATACTTTAACTACACAGTTTATTCAACTGACAGTAGCCAGAATAAAGCAAATTCATTAAGCTATGAGTTTTGGCTTTGATTTGTTTCTGGTAATAGTCTTTCAAATGATTACACAGCCTATAATTAAGTAAGTCAACCGACAGAAAATTGATTACCTTCCAAGCAAGTGCTGTCTATCTATCCTTAATCATCTTTCTTGGAAAGTTCTCTCATATAATAATGTTTTCCTAAAACTGCAACATACATACTGGTTTATTTTCTACCCCTAGGGATCATGCAAAGCAATCATAATAACTCCTTTGGCCTGGTAATCTTTTCAATATTCAAAGAAAGCTACCAGGTTCCCTCTGAGTTCACTTGTACCCTAGTTATTCCTCCTTCTGAATTGCACTAAGTCTCTTGCTCTACTGGATTTTCTCCACAGAATTTGTTGTTGTTCACTCAGGACTTTCTTTAATGTGGTACCCCATTGCCAAGTAGAGAGAAAATCAGCTCATCAGCTCAGGAGTCGGACAGATCTTTATTTGAATTGCTGCTTCATCACTAACAGGTTGTTTAATCCTAAACAATTTATTCAATCTCCTTGAACCTCAGTTTTCTTATGTGTAAAATTGGAAATGAGAATAATAACCTCCGAGTCCTTTGTGATGACTAAATGAGATTATACGTGGTTCAGGGCCTGGTCTGGCTTTTATCTAACCCACACCCCTAATAGAAGTCAGGTCTTTGCAGATTAAAAAGGGGAGTCCTGGCCAGGCGCATGGCTCATGCCTGTAATCCCAGCACTTTGGGAGGCCGAGGTGGGTAGATCACGAGGTCAGGAGTTCGAGACCAGCCTGACCAACATAGTGAAACCCTGTCTCTACTGAAAATACAAAAATTAGTCAGGGGTAGTGGCGCGCATCTGTAATCGCGGCTACTCAGGAGGTTGATGCAGGAGAATCGGTTGAACTCGGGAGGTGGAGGTTGCAGTGAGCCAAGATCACGCCATCGCACTCCAGCCTCGGTGACAGAGTGACACTCCGTCTCAAAAAAAAAGCTGGGGGAGTCCCATCACCTCGTAGATCCAGAGGTCATGTTTTAGCTGGAAGTCAAGGAGAATTGAATGTTTATTTAAACATTTGCATGTTTCACATATGCTCATGCACGTACCTCCTTAATAAAGTGATCATGAGTATGACATCACAAAATACTTCTATTGAATATCTGTGGCAATGTAAATGAGAGAAGATGAAAAAGTAAAAGAATACATTTGGGCAAAGAGTAGTTTAGACCAACAAATACAAACTAGTGTAGGTCATGTTGCACTCACATTTTCTTATGTTACCATCTAATCTAGTTTCAAGTTGTACTTAGCTTCCTATTTTAATCTATTTTTATTTTAAAGGTTTTACAAATGCCACATCTGCCTGGTGTAGCTCCTTACTAGATAACAGATTTTTCAAGAAAGAAGTATAAGAGTAAGCAAACCAAGTCCCTTAAAATATTGTCCAAAAGTGTGGGTTGCTTCTCTTCTAAAAAGATTTCCTTCTATAAGACAATGGAAGCTATTGGGTTAGCTTTATATTTCTCATAGGATGACCCTAACTCCATATCTTCTACCTTCCTAAATTATCCTATTCCCTCAAATATAGTAGTTTTGGTTTATTGCTTTGAAAGTGGCAATGACTGCTTTCAAAAGACACACATGTGCACACACAAACTAAATCTTACAGTATAGAAGTATTGCTAAAACTGTCCCAAAGTTTTAATTTTCCACAAGTCTTAGTAACTCAGCCTGCTAAGTATCTGCTTGTAAGAAGGTGCTATATTTTTTCTGCATAGAGCAAATAAGAAACTTCCCTTCAGCTGCACTTACATTTTTGGTAACACCTGCACAGTCTCCTAATAGCAGAGACAAGAATTAAATATTCTTTTCCTAATGTAGAATGGCCAGCCCAGTCTTTCTTTCAAAATCCCCAAGATTCATTCTTCATTAAGCATGTCCCAATTACCTTTCAGTGTAACTGATAACTTTGTGTTTGTGTGTGTGTTCCCCTTTTCTACTTTATATACTTCCATCAGAATATCTACATAACTTAAAAGATCTGCATTCTTAGCTATCTTCCTTTGGGGCCATAAGATTTCTGAGGGCAGGGAAGATATCCTAGTCACCCCACAGGTCAGGAACAATACCTGCCTCAACAGATTTTCTCCTCTCCAGTGAATACCTTTGGTGAATTAAGACAAAATCATGCAGTGGAAAGATTGTGACCGGAATTTAGGAGGCCCAGGTTCCACTCCTGGTTCTGTCTCTCAGTTATGAATCAGTGTCTTTAAGAAAGTTAATTAGCTAATGTTAGGAGATTGAGCTAAGTCATCATTAATATTTTCTTGGATCAAAAATTCTGATTCTTAGGATTCAAGTATTCATGATATACTTAATAATATAGTGGGCATAATAAAAGATTTTCAAAAGTAGACTAGTATACCAGCCAGGCGCGGTGGCTCACGCCGGTAATCCCAGCACTTTGGGAGGCTGAGGCGGGCGGATCACCTGAGGCCAGGAGTTCGAGACCAGCCTGACCAACATGGAGAAATCCCGTCTCTACTAAAAAAAAAAAAAAAACAAAATTAGCCAGGTGTGGTGGCGCATGGCTGTAATTCCAGCTATTCAGGAGGCTGAGGCAGGAGAATCGCTTGAACACAGGAGGCGGAGGTTGTGGTGAGCTGAGATCATGCCATTGCACTCCAGCCTGGGCAACAAGAGCGAAACTATGTCTCAAAAAAAAAAAAAAAAAAAAAAGTATACTAGTATACCACTCTAACCAAAAAGATAAAATGAGATTGGATCATTGGTATTGGAGAACATGAAGTTACCATGCAGACAAACACAAAATGAATTCTCGTTAATGTCTTCTCTCAGATTTTAAGTACAGATTCATACTATTTGGTATGATTTAGTATGCTTAATGGCAATGTCATTAAATGTGTTCAAGAAGAGTCTATGTCCTTCCAAAATTGTCTAAATTGCTCTCAGAAAGTATTCTGTTCAGGGAGCATCTGGCTCAATTGTCCATGGGTTATATGTGGATGTATCATTCCTGAATCACTGGCACCAGTGCTTAATGCCAAACAAAACCCCTAAACCTCAAACTATTAAGTGTTGAGCAAGATATTTAGCAACACTGGGAGTTCTAAAAGTACATCATATTTTGGCTCAGATGCCTAGGGGAAAGGACAGGTTTTTAGGATTAAATTGATTTCCGAGCATCATTATCTCTCCCACAGAGGCCATACACAGTTTATGAGGAAAAAGCAAATCACACTCTCTTCAAGGATACATTTATATGTCAAGGTAATAGATCAGCCTTCTTCTGTTTATGTCAGTTGGTCAGCCAATGAAGAATGTGGCTGAACATGCAAATGAACTCAGCAGTCTAGAAGCAGGAGGTCCTATCCCTCATTCTCAGTGAAACAAAACCACTCTGTAAATGCAAATGAAGATTTTGCAATTTGAAGCAAAATTGTATAGGTTTCCACTAATAATGTCTAGAAAAATCTTTAAAATTTGGTAAGTTAAGCTGATATGAAGTCAAAAGACATAGAGACTGACAGACTCTGCTTATGTGGGGTTTCCTAAATATAGTTTTAACAGGGACTATCTACAGGTTCAGGCATCAGTTTTATTACTTCACAATGATGAGAGTGAAAAAATCACTTACCCTGACCAAGCATGTAAGACAATGATTTCTAGATCAGATGATAGCTATTAATTTTTCATGGGAGATAAATTGCACCTCTCTACCCATTTTCTGAAGGGCAGGGCACTCCAGAGACCAAACAACAAACCAAAAACCCGGGGAGTGAACTATAAAGGAGAAATTCAGCATGGCAAAAGGAGATTTACATCAAATTAACATATCTTGAGATGTTATTCTTCTTCCCTGCAGGGGTATTTCTGTCTAGACACCTAGGAATGGTCATTAGAATCCGCACTTCACCCTGAAGGGGGCTGACAATACGTACTAATTTGCAGTCTCTCACTTTGCATTTTCTACAGCTGTGGTTCTCTCTGCACATGCTGCCTATAGGGAATCACATCACATCTCCTATCATATCAGAATCTTTTCTATTGGAGGCAAAGAGCTTCGGGAAACATTTTACTGTCTTGCCACTAGATTATAACGTATATCGGATTGATTATTCTGACGGATCCTGCTCTCATCTCATTGCTTAGTGGATATTTTAAATTGAAATTTTATTTCCAAAATCATTGTATTTGGATGCAATGGGGAGGGAGAAAATACAAAAGTGAGAAGAAGAAACTTACACTCTTACCATTATTTTTGTCCCTTGGAAATGCTCCTAGGTTCCTAGAATTCCTTCAAGAGTTATAATTTTTAATTCAAAAATTATATGTGGTCAGTGGTCAGCTAAAATTGGATGACTTTGGCCAAGTATTTAGGTTTCTTAAATATATATTATGGACCTCCTACTTTTTTTTCCCAAATTCTATTTATGTTTACATTGTAGGCAATCTGTTCACATATCAGTGTCTGAGGAGAGACATCAATCAGAAATCCAAGAACTTCCGATTAACTTTCATCGGGCATCTAGCCAAGAGTCCTGCTGGGTCCTGGAAGGAGAAATCAAACATAATTTCTGTTTTCAAAAATTCAGAATCTATCAGAAAAATAGATATGAGTAACACTGTGTAATCACACAATGGGATGTATGATTTAAACTAGAACTGTTTAATAGAAATAAATTACAAGCCACAGATGAGAAACTGCATATATGATTTTAAAGTTTCTAGTATGCTACACGTGGAAAGTAGAAAATAAACAGGTGGAATTAACAATGTATATTATTTATTTAATTAATTAATTTATTTATTTATTTTGAGATGAAGTCTAGCTCTGTCACCCAGGCTGGAGTGCAGTGGCGCTATCTCGGCTCACTGAAACCTCTGCCTCCCGGGGTCAAGCGATTCTTCTGCCTCAGCCTCCTGAGTAGCTGGGACAACAGGCACGTGCCACCACGCCCAGTTAACTTTTTGTATTTTTAGTAGAGACCGGGTTTCACCATGTTAAGCAGGCTAGTTTTGAACTCCTGACTTCATGATCTGCCCGCCTTGGCTTCCCAGAGTGCTGGGATTACAGGCATGAGCCACCGCGCCCGGCCAATAGTGTATATTATTTAACCCAATACATCCAAAATATTACCATTTCAGAAATATAAAAGTATTTGTCAGATTTTTATATATTTTTGTAGTAAGTATTTGATTAAGATGCAGATTTTACATCTGCAGCACATGTTAGTTTGAACTAGCCATATTTTAAGTGGACAATAGCCCCATGTGGCTAGCTGCTACCATATTGGACAATACAGTAAGCAGCATATGATAAGTTCTGAGTGAGAAAAGCCAAGAACAGTTTAATTTTCTTGGGGCTATCAGGATAATTGAACAGAATAGTTGACATTGGAATTTGGCCTATAAAGATAAAGAGGATTTTACTAGATAAAGTGGTAATAGATTTTGGCCAGATTTTGAACCTCTATATTAAATTTGTATTTTGTGTTTTAAGCTATGGCTTAGCTATGGCTAAGCAGGGAGGAATAGAATCAGGGTTTGCTTTCAAAACATAAATGTTGGCAGGATGGAAAATGCATTGGAATATGGAAAGAATAGAACTTAATAGACCAGTTATGTGGCTATTGCAGAGTATGGGAGATGGATTTAAATATCTTCTATATGCTTGAGGCTCTCAAATTTTACTCTTGAACCCACATCTCTCTCCTAAATTCCAGACTCAACAATTGTATACTTGACTTCTCACTCAGGTGCCAAATAGGCAATTCTAACATAAAATAACGAAAACTCAGCTTCCAATTTTCCACTCAGGCCTCTGTATACACAGTCTTCCCCATCTCAGTTGATGGCCACTCTCCTTCTAGTAGAGTTGCCCAGATTTAAGACTCCTTTTTCTGTTCCTCTCTCATAGCCAACGCCTCAAGAAATCCTGTTGACTCTATCTTCAAAACATTTGAAATCTGACCACTTCTATTTCTACTGCGACCACCCTGGTCTGAGCCAGTATGATCCCTCACTGCATTATTGTAATGGGCTTCTACCTTGTCTCCTTGCTCATGCCCTTTTCCCCTAGATTATATTTTCAGTACAGAAATCAGATGTGATTGCATGTTTGAAATTGGAATCAGGTTATCTCCTGAAGCCATACAAGGGCTCCCCATTCCACTCAAAGGCAAAGTGCCCGTGTGGCAGATTAGATTCTTTCCAACTCATTATTCCCTCTATGGTACAGAATTATGCACTCATGCCTTCTGCCATGTGAATTTCTAGTATTTCTTAAAAAAGCAAACAGACTATACATCCCTGCCACATTAACTATGAGCATGAACAAATGTATTTCTTTGGCCAGTGGAATGGGTGGAAATGATCTTGCCTTAGAGTGTTTGCACAGGCTAATAATCCCTCTGCCTTAGACCACTCCTCCTTTAGTTATCTGCATTGTTCACTTCCTCATTTTCTTCCAGTTAAATGTCACCTTCTTGGTAAGACACATTCTCACAGCCCACTTAAAACTGTACAGGCAGGTCATGATACATATACAGTTGGGAATAACAGAATTTGAAAGTAATTTAGAGGGCCACCAGTTCAGTGGCTTTCCAATGAGGCTCCTAGGCAATGAAATATTCTGTCGGGTTTCTTTGCAGAGTAAGAGTGTGGAGTAATGCTACAGTGGGATTCCTGACACATACACAGACACACATACACACACAATCCACAAAAGCAGATCCAGTGACTACCTGTGTCTGAGTAAGTTTACGCAAAGGATTTGAGCAAGGGATTTTGAAGGTTAACACAATTCCGAAAGTTATGAATTTGAATGTCTGTTTCTTCTTTGGACTTAGGCAGAAGCTGAAGCCTCATTGAGTTATGTGGCTTACTTCGGGTCCTACAGTTAGTTAGTGGCAGAGGTGGACTTGCTGTTTGTGTGAGTACACAATCTCTGGGATTTACTCTCTTATTTACATGAAAGACAAAGGACATGAGTTCTGAATGAATGAACTGTGGTATGGTATGTTCTCCATAACTCTCATTAATGTCAAGTTTTAATAAGAAGGTAATTACATATAAGGACTTACTTAAATACATTTTATCATTTCAGTGATTCTTAACTAAATTGTTCAAAGTATTTTGTAGGTAAATCTATTTCTCTACATTCCTTAAAACTAATGAGATACTCTTCTATCATAATGCAACTTTTTTATGAAACTGTCCCTGAAATAGAGGCTATATTGACAGAACAAATTAATTCGATTAATTCATTTCTTCCTCTATCACTTTTTCATTTGTTTTCTATTATTTTCTTCCTTGAAATACAGAAAGCTGACTATGGGGTTATATATAAGTATCTAGTAAAAGAGCAAAATTTCAGAGGATTGCTAAGCAGAAAAGGGTAATCTCCCAACTCTGCTCTTACGGTGTATGTTTTTGAGGAGGATGGCTAGGGAGTACAGGAGAGGACTCTGGAGGTGGAATTTGATAGGACTGGCAACCCAGGAAGTGACCAGAAAGCAAGTGACCTTTGTCATTTGGGTAAATTATTTTAGGTATGGCTAGGTCAAAAGGAATTCTCTTTATACCCCAAATCAGGATTATCTATAAAACCACTCTCATTGAAATAATGCAAAAAGAACGTCTTTTGATAAAACATTCTATAGAGAGAACCCAAAAAGAATCCCACCTACCTAAGTTTGCACAAACATGTGCATTAGTAAGTAGGGAAAGACATAGCCAGAACTATATGCAAAGAGTTAATTTTGCCTATCACGGGCCAAGTTTGGACACAGAAAGATTTTTGGTATTCAGCCTATAAGTCTTCTTATGAGAGGGTTCACAGGCTGAATTGACATGGTCTGACTCATTGTTGGGGGAGCGATGGCAGAGGACATAGGAGATATCAGTGCTCTACATGAATCCTGAGGAGCACAGAAGAAAAGGAAGGAAGTGATTTCCTTTAGCCATGTCTAGTCAAAATAAAAGGGAAATTTTCTCAATAGCAGGGGAAGTTCTATTACTCTAGTGATACCTGTTCATTTACTCGTCCCTACATCAAACAGTTGTTAAAAACCTGCATTGTTCTTGATGCTGTAATAGATAGTCAGCGGAACAAAGAATAAAACACAGACACCCCTCCTTGGTGATGTTTTTGGTCTAGCTGCCTTTATGACATAAAGCAACCTATTTAATGAACTATGTATTTCAATCTATAGTAGGCAGAGCTTTTTACTGACTTTATAAACCCCTTATTAATAAAGCACCCACAAACTCACACACACACATGCACACACACACACACACACACACACACACACACACACACAGAAAACTTCTGATATATTAAGGGAAAATTTACTGGGAGAGCAGGTCCTCAAATCAACAGTTTCACTTGAGATTCAGGGGCTCAAACACGATGGAACAGGTAGGTACCAGTGCTTGAAATGGGTACTTAAGCAAAATTGCATAGAAGGAAGTATTTTCTCTGTTACATAATATAAATGAGACCTATTTATTTACCACTTCATCAAACTTTGTAGCCAGATGTACCTTACCTTGGAATAACTATGCTTTCAACTGTTGCATGACTTCCTTGCATTAAGCACACACGTTTTGAGTTTAGGCCATGTTGTAATATTTATTGATTTCTTAGTTTGTGCAAAGAACCCGTCTTCATTCTTTATACGTATTAACTCATAGAAATCTAATAACATTATGTGTGTGTCTTTGCATATTCATCCTGGATGATGAATCAAGAATAAATTATATTAAACTTACTATCAAATAATTTTCTTTGGGTTAGACTTGCCTTCTCTCAATTTGTTATAGTGTGTATGTACTTACAAAGCTTAGAAGCACCTAAATATCTGATGATAAAATTCTGGTTTTAAGAGTGAATTTTGCAATAGATAACTGTTTGAATCTTTAAAATATGAAAATTAGTGTTTTGATTAAGGGCACAAAATTAACACAGTATGGCAAAAGCATTCTACCTGAATCCAAGTAAAGCTGACACAGAACTAAAAATGACCTGAGAACTAAAAATGACTTGGAGGAACCATATGGGACATACGGTATTGTTGGAAAAGGCTTGATTTTTTAAAAAGTAATTTTAAAGTCATTGTCATAGATAAACTATTGGTATTACTTCTTGTTAACATACACATTTCATCTCTACAGCTAGTTACACATTCTGAGCATCTGCTAAAGCTCAAATTCTGCTCTAGCTTCCTGTAGTAGAGTTAAGGATTACTTGCTTTTATATGGTTCATTTACATCTGTGTTATGTGATAAAGGTGGTGATTTCTTGACGCAGCAATATAGATGAGTTTCCCCATTAAAAGCTCTATGGGCGGAAAGAGGGACCTTTATAAATCACTGTGTGGTCTTCTACATTGTGCTGTTTTGTGAGATATTTTCCTCCCCAGTTTGGATCGGAATAACAAGCACATAAGAAATTGCCAAGAGCATTCAGAAAGAAAGCAAAATCAACCAAAACAAACACAGTAAAGTCTAATATTATTTTAAGAAAAAAGTTCTGAAAAATGCTTGACCCAAATGAAATATTTTCAAGGGTATTGCCAAGAACATTCAAATGGGAATAGGTGTGTGTGTGTGTGTGTGTGTGTGTGCGTGTGCATGTGAATATATATAATATATATTTTAGAGCAGGAAATAATAGATATTAAAGTTATAATAATACTAGTAATAGTAGAATAAATCATATTTATTGAGTACTTACTCTGTGCTTGAAACTCTGCTAATTACTTTCCCTTAATTTACCCCACAATCACCCCATGCAGTTAATATTACATCACAGTTAGTATTATATTGCAGATGAGGAAATGTATGACTGCCTTCTACATATTTACTAGAACATATTGAAAATGCACCATGATACTTTTTTTGGAAGTCACGTCTCATTTAGGTAAAAATTATTTGCCAATACATAATCTCCCTCCCCACTTTTAATGACCATACCTTTAATCACGGCCAGAGAAAGTGGCTTCATATATATTTCTTAAATTAAAAAAATACTTATACTACCAGAATTTGCATTAACTCTTTCCTACCAGCTGTTTCCTTTGATGATTACCAACAGGAGACATCAATTGAGCAGTGACTGCATATGAAGTACAGATTCAGAAAAGGGGTTAAAAATGAAGACAGAAACTGCTCTTCCACCACTTACACTTATACACTAATACATACATAACAGACAAACACACACACACACACGTGCACGTGCACATTTTATTTCAACCTTATGATACTAGGTTCAATATCTTCCAAAGAATACCACTGGCCCTAAGAGAGTTCAGCTTTAATAGATATTGAGGTTAATTTATGACAAGAGGAGAGATTTTATCAATAGAATATTCTGGCTCATTGTCAACAGTGTTGTAAATGCTTTAGTACTATAGAATCAGATCTATATCCATATGGTGACATTTATTCACTTCACATTTTCTCAAAGTGACTAAAATGGGTGACTCCCTTAAACATGGAACTTGTTATTTTATAAATCATTTGGACAATGATTTGTGAGAAGGTCTAACTGGGGCATTAGAATGGGAAAACAGATACGAAAATCACATTATCACAGGGATGCCATTGTGGAGGTCATCTTACACCTATAATAATCTCTTGTTGAAAAAGGAAGGAAGATGTTTCACTGACCTGAGTATCAGGGAAACTGTGTTTCTCCTGGATTCCTAAATGTTTATGTTCATTGTGCTTACCTTTTTATTTGACTGCCAGAACTCTTAGTTTAATTTTTGATTCACCATCAGCAATTTTAAAGGACTATTAATGTGTTTTTCACCATGTTGATCTTTGTTTTTCTCTGTTTTCTGTTTACTTAATTCCTAAATTTTTATTTTATACTTTATATTTGTTTATATGTATGTATAATATTTACATGTGTGTTCGTGTGTGCATGTGTATGTGTGTGTCTTAGCTACAAGTTCCATATAGAATGAATAGAATAAGACAGGATATTAACACTTAAAAAGATAAAATCAACCAGCCTTCTGACACGATGTCTACCACAATATATACTATTTTATTATATATTATTATTATTCTACTACTGTCCATACAGAGAGGTGTGTACCAAATTTTTTCCCTCTAAATAATAAAATGAAATTAGAGAAAATGTGAGCAATGACACATCCTCATATCCTTTATAATTAGGATCTTACGGAGAGACCATGGACCATCAAGCCAAAAAGCCAAAAAGCTGTGGCTCCCAGTTTCATATTATTGCACCATGCACATTCATATTGTAAACACACCATGATACATTTTTGGAAGTCACGTCTCATTTAGGTAAAAATTATTTACCAATACATAATCTCCCTCCCCACTTTTATTTTTTTATTTTTATTTTTTTGAAGTTTGTAATAGATATGCATGGCTAAAATTTATTGTTACATTAATCAATATATTTTATAAATTGGGAGAAAATATTAAAAGTTCCTCCTCACTTTTAATGGCCATATCTTTAATCACAGCCAGAGAAAATGGCTTCATACACGTATTTCTTAAATTTAAAAAAATACTTCTACTTCCAGAATTTGCATTAACTTGTGTCAACTTGCACAAACTGCCCAAACTCCAAGAGCTTTCTCATATCCAAAGTGGAGATAATAATTTTTATTTGCCAGGTGTTTCTAAAGATTAAATGAGATTAAATATATTTGACACATAGTACAGGCTCAAGAAATGCTTGTTTTTTGCTTAGTCTTCCTCATGGAAATCTCCATTCACAAGATTTTCACTAAACACACACTAGACATTCTGAAAATGATTAATAAATAAATTTTGAGAAATAATTTACATAAGCCTATTTTCCTTTATTGAAATACATTGCATGGGGAAAATTCACTATAACTTTACATCCAAAAAGGTTAAATGCTTAATGAACTCTTTAAATGATGGTGCCCAATGCTTGTAAAAATGCACGTGTGTGTGTTTCTGTATGTTGAGGAGTGATCATTCTCACACAATGCTAACATAAACATACATTAATTTGGCACAGATTATCTGAAGTATTATTTGGACCTCTGTATTATTATTTTTATTCCAGAAATTCGATTTCTAAGAATTCTGACTAAAAATAATTAAAGAATATTCATTTACAAAGATGCTTATTGCAATACCATTTTTAAGTTTATATTAGTCTGTTTTCATGCTGCTGATAGAGACATACCTGAGACTGGACAATTTACAAAAGAAAGAGGTTCAATGGACTTACAGTTCCACATGGCTGGGGAAGCCTCACAATTATGGTGGAAGGCAAGGAGGAGCAAGTCACGTCTTACATGGATGGCAGCAGGCAAAGAGAGAGCACTTATACAGGGAAACTCCCCCTTATAAAACCATCTGATCTCGTGAGACTTATTCACTATCACAAGAACAGCATGGGAAAGCCCTGCCCCCATGATTCAATTACTTCCCACTGGATCCCTCCCACAACACATGGGAATTCAACATGAGATTTGGGTGGGGACACAGCCAAACCATATCACAGTTTTATTTTCTTTTTAATTTACAAATAATACTTATGTATATTTTGAGGACAATGTGATGTTTGGCTATTTATCATAAAAAATTGGGTTAGAAATCTAGATGCTCAACAGTAGATGATTGGGTAAAGTGGATTTAAATGACTACTAAATGAGGTGGTGAAGTATATTTCTTGACATGAACAGATGCACATAGTATATGCTGAGATTTAAAAAAAAAAAGATCTTGAAACGCCATTTATAGAATGACCATAGTTTTAAAAAGTAAATTCACACATCTGTGAAGAAAAATACCTGGGAGAGTTTATTTAAAAGATGTTAAGAATAGGTATGGTTGTCTCTGTTATGTGGTGGTGATTTGTACTCATTTAGCATATCAAGATTTTCTCATTTTTCAGTGATGAACTGATGCTACTGATATAATATGAATGAAAAGACAGCTGCCTAAAGTCCTACCTGTTTTCATGTTCCTTCTGGTTTTTGCTTCACGGGTGGTGCATTCCCAGGCAAATGGTTCAGAAAAGAACTAAGCATAGTGCATGGCGTGTTACATAATCCCAGCTTTGTTTTTTAATAGATGTACTTGAGTGACCTAAAAAGCCTAAAAATGCAATAGTTAAGAGGGAGTTGTGTAGGGAGGGCGACTTGTGATGTTATCAGCAGTATTTAGATTCTATCTTTATTCAATTTCAAGACATGCTGCTATTGGACAAGACTGTCTATTCTATTTATTTGTTAAAATAGAAATCAGTTCTCAAACAAGTCACTTAGAACAAGTTTTGAACCAGTTTGCCTTTACTTTTGATTACCTGGTAGTGTTACAGGCAACTTGATGCAAATCTGTAACTTTATTTTTTTAGTCATTAGAGTAGTGTTATCTATACATGTCTTCCTACATGTCTAGAAGTACACACTAAGTAGCAAGTAGTACATTTTCTACTTACAAATAGTATCACATATTTTGTTCAGCAATCTAAACAACCCGCTAATGCACTGAGATGTAATGCAAACCCTAAGTATTCATAAATGCTGACTTGAAATCAGCATGGGAATGTCAGGTTTCTCAGACAAATTTCACCTGCCTAACTTTGTTTCTGGCTCTTCAACTCACAGTAGTATTTATTTCCCTGTCCTTAAAATACATACACATATACATATACCTACTCCAGTGTTAAAGGGGTCTGTAAAATACCTTAGTATGCTCTTATTGAGAAGGCAAAGAACAAACAATGGGAGATCTGTCTAAGAGGTGGAAATGTCTAGGGTGTACTTCCTCAAAACATTGCCTGGGCTTGTAAAATGAAGTGGTTTGGAAATGGGTTCCACCCTCTTCTACTGACCTTTGGCTTCTATATGTCTTCCTCTCTGGCCACTTTCTCAAAATATTCCTTCAGAAGCCTTTTACTCAACCTAAAAATAGCTCCCAGATGCTACCCTACTTTGCAGTCTCTCTCCCGCTTACTGAGATTGTATGATTAGGAAAGATAGCAGGAAGAGTAAGGACAAGACCTTTTTGGTTCAAAATAAGTTCATTCCTTAGCAGAGCCTTTCGTGGTCTCCATGTGAATAGCTCAAAAATGTAGACAACTGTTTCCTGTAAGTTTACTTATAAATAATGTTTGAAAATTTTAGCAACGTCTTTGGTTTAAAATCTAAAATTAGATGAGAGTATTTGTCTAATTTTAGATGGAGTTGTCTTACATATTAAACTATTAAGTGACTTAAACTCTGTACATCAGGTCATCTGCTAAACTTTTAATTGAATTCTCTGCTTACATTTCCAGCAAATGTGTCCTGTTTTCCTACATTCTATGTTTAATAACTATCACTGAATTTCCTGGCAATGTGGTGAATAAGTGGTTTAATCCTGGCCTTCCATTCTAGGAATGAAAGTCAAGTAAATACAACAGCCTTTGCATCATGTATCTTGTTGAACCAACTTATGTTTTGAATTGGGCACAATGTTTCAAAGGGAGACTTTATTAACAAAAAAATAGATATTTATAGTAATTCCTGCCCTCTACTCATGAGTCATGTGGGTAATGCTTGTGATTTTGTTTTCGTTGTTAAATATTCCTTACCTGTGGTAAATCTCATGATAAAAATATTTGCAATAGAAGAGGCAGTGAGGCTGGATTAAATCACAATCAAGGCTTTTATCTTCAAGAAAGAATCTGGTAGAAGAACCTCCCTCCTCATTAGTCTCTTTTGTCAGTATTTTCAAGCATGGCAACAGCCTCAGAAAGACCCAAAATATACAACTTGGGGATTGGAATGAAGCCACAAAAAGCATGTTTTTATAAGGACAAGAAGTCAGAAAGTTGATCTTCATTGGTTTCCTGCCTACCATGTGAAATGTACCTCGGAGATCTGGTATATGTATCAGCACATCAGCAGATGAGAGAGCAATGTGATTGTATTAATAACAAAGTTTATTGTGTATTTCTTTCAAATGAACAAAAATTTTGAAAAAACTTATTACAGGCTCAAAAATGTCCTTTGTGTTGTTATGTTTAAGTCAACCAAACATGATTTGGTCAACATTAAAACAGAAAGCTGGGTAACTGTTGAAGTCACAAATAGTTTTCTGCGAACTTGGATATCTTGAGCAAAGCTGAGATGTTTGCATAATCTGTTCTGTAGCAACAACATTCCACATGCATATTTCTCTTTAAAAAGAAACTCCAAGCTCAGTGGTATTCTGGGTTCAAGGCCTGAGTAAAAAGCATCTCAAGTCAAAAGTCCTGTTCTAAAAATTGAGATGTAGAGAAGGTCATAAGCGTTTTGACTTATCTTTTAAATCATTCATGGATGATTAAAAGTCACATTGACTCAAAGTACAAATTTACTTAAGTATCTGAACTCAAACTAGCCCAATTTCTTCTTCAAAATCCTCTAAAATGTTTTAAGTTTCCACAAACAAGATAAATCCTTATACATAATACTGAGCGAAGGGGAAGGTGAAACGTACAACAAAACCTGCTTTCATAAATTGTTCTTAAGGTCTGGAAATAAAAATGTTAAATGTGACCTTTTACTTTAGTGGCATTTTTCTAAAATACAAGTCTCAAAGTGTATATGATGTAAAATGTATTATTTTAAAATAGAAATATAAAACCTAGAGAACCAAATGTATAAAATGAAATGTAAATCTCGAATTATACCTATCTTGAGCATCTTACTTTCCTAGGTACTTGATCATGCTAAAGAATGAAATGGGATCTGCTAAGGAATGAACTTATTTTGAACCAAAAAGGTCCTGTCCTTACACTCTTCCTGCTATCTTTCCTAATACTTCATTAATAAAGCAGTATTTTTATGATAAAATGACTTTTCTTTCTGCTTGGAGCCAATAGAAGATGTGTCAAAAATTGTAACTTGTAACACAGTAGAGTTGTGTCATATGCTCTTAATTTTATGAATTTAACTATGTGGCTGATATCATAACTCTACTAGTATGAAGAATAAAAATTCTACACAATATTTATGACATATTTTTCTTTATGATAGACTATATTTATTAGGTGATTACACATTGATACATATCACTACATAGAGGTATATATGCAAATCTAAAACTCCTGTGTAAGATGCTCCCAATAATCTAATGTAGAGATGGCAGAGCAAAATAATTAGCACATATGAATGTCTTCCTGTCATTTGGAAATAATAATAACCAGTTTAATAATGATTATAATAATAATAGCCAACAAAAGTATCCTAAGGGATGAGATAGTCAACCAACTAACCAAGCTGTCATATTGAATGAAAATTAAACATCAGTGGAATAAATTATAATAAAGATTATCAGTTAACTTAGCTTTCCACATGAGGCTTCTTTGTGGTCGCTGAGGTGAAAATTGAACCTAATCACTCCAAATTAGTGCCATTAGCAGAAATGTACAATAATAGATAAAGCTTTGCCAATCCCAACTTTTCTTTTCTGAAGGGAAGTTACAAGCACACGTGTCAGCTCTACCACCAGCCTGAAACCAGGCAGCTGAATTCTTTATATCTCATAGTCTTTGTCAACTCAAATTATTAATATTTGGATAAGGCTCTTTACCAGAAACGAGTAGTTAGTTTCACTTTTTGAAGTTTAAACCACTCACTATGCCTCCCAAGAAGTTTCTGATTTGGGAAATTATTCACACTCACCCCACACATACCCACTACACACACACACACACACACACACACCAAGAGGGGAAAAAAATACCTATGAAAGCATTTTCTTTGGACATTGGCACTGCAGATAGAAGTGAGTTAGTAAACAAACTGTTCCAGTTCCTCCTCCTATAAAAGCTATTCTTTAAAAAAATATTATGATCATATTGAGTGTGAAACTGAAAATAAAATAAAAGGCCATCTGATTTCTGTTCAGTTTCAAGTTTCTGAAACTGATGGCCAAGTTGGGATTACAACAATTATTGTCCATGTGTAGCTGAAATTCCAGTATGTACTGATAAACAAGATTTGACTGATGTTGCAGACATTAATTACAGTGATCTGCTAACTGGCCTTCTGGACTTAATTGGGCATTTTATGATCACATTCTAACATGCAAGACATATACAAGAGTAAACAATGAGTTTATTTATCTTTCAGATTCCAATAGTTGCTATTTCTCTATTGCAATGTGTTGGAAAACCTGCTAATAGAAAATCTGCCTTGTAAATTCAGCTTGTGATATTAATAAATCTGTTTCTCAAAAGTTCTTAGGATTGTCCATGTCAAAAGACAGTCTGAATTATTTGACATAATTATAGGTTAGACATGCTTCTAGTCAAAAAAGTAGACGTATCCTAAAGTATAAAATATTTTCTAAACTAAAACAAAGAAAAAATAATTTAAAATATTTTCAGCAAGATTTAGTAACTATGTCTAGTAGATAATTATTGGTGAGTGTGAATGACATTACCTCTAAGGAATGTGAATACATATATTTTCAGATTCTAATGCATCAGAATGTTATACTATGTTTGATGCAACAATATAACATTCTGTTATAAATATAAAGGTGAACTCTAAATATCAGCTTCTTGCTCTCCACTAAATAAATATTAAACACATTGAACATGAGCCCAGGAGGTCTAACATTAATTGAACCATTCCTTTGTGCTAAGTATCCTGTCAACTGCACGCATGTATTATCTCATTTAATCATTTCAATAACCCTATCAAATAAATTCTATTATCCCTCTTTTACATATGACATATGACAAAACTAGGGCCCCAAAAGTTTAAGTAATTGACAGAAAATCACATAGCAAGTGTCACAGCCCAAATTCAAACCTAGAAGAGTCAAACTTCAAAGTCAATGCTTGTGACGCCATCTTAAGACAACCTGAGCTCCGTCCCGCAACTTTCTATTTCTTGTGATGCTCAGTGTATTAGAAGGGCTGACAGGTATAACTCTGTATCCTTTTGTCCTCTCCCTCAACTCCTACTCTCTTACCCAATATCCCATTCAGCGACTTTTGGCTTCATTTTATATTTAAGGAGTAAACTTGTCCAAGAGCTCCGCAACTCCATGGAGCTTTTAAAACACTTTAACCAGGTGAAAAATTTTCAGTCAATAAAACAAATGAAAAGTAGATTATGGCCAGGCACAGCGGCTCACGCTTGTAATCCTAGTACTTTGGGAGACCCAGGCGGGCAGATTACTTGAGGTCAGGAGTTTGAGAACAGCCTGGCCAACATGGTGAAACCCTGTGTCTACTAAGTCAGCCGGAAATCCCTTGAACCTGGGAGGCGGAGGTTGCAGTGAGCCAAGATCGTGCCACTGCACTCCAGCCTGGGCAAGTGAGTGAGACTCCGTATCAAACAACAACAACAACAACAACAACAACAAAACAAGTAGATTAGAATTCAACTCATATTATATGGGAACGAGGAATGCATAATACCCTATATGCCCTACTAGCAATGTTTACAACAGTTTTCGTGGTCACACCTCAAAGATGACCATTTTCACTTTATATTCGCCAATATAAGCTTTAGACTTCTTCAGTACATGGTCCAACATGTTTGCATAAAATAAGCTATTTTTTGTATATAGTCTTAGACTTTTAAAAATATGCTTCATTGCCTTTCTAGAATGTCATTGAAGTAGAAGGGAAAGTGGTAGGATCCAAAGACGCATCAAGTGAACAGCACAGGGAGTTGAATGAAAATTTAAATTGACTCAAAAATTCATTTTCAATGTTCTGCCCTTTTCTTTAGAAAGAAATGAAAAGAGAACAAAGGGTTGTTTGTTGACTAAGTGCCAAAAACTTCTGTCACAAATTTCATGAACTCCAAATGATTTTTGGCAGACTTGACCTGCCTATGAAAACACGCTGAAAGCATCATCACCATTTCACTACTTGTTTTTAGACACCCATGTCTCTGGGTTATGCTTCCATTCCAGGGACAAGGACACGTCTGAGCCTTTCACAGTACGAATCTGGTGAAATACTCCAGGGGTCCTAAAAGTAGAATTGTTCAACATTTCCCAGATGTGGGGATGTATAAAGTATTTACTTCTAATTCTGCATTTATAAGCACATTCTGTTTTGTAGCATGTATATATTCCCAATCCTTTTGGGGGAGAGGGGACTGTTAAGGAGTAGGGATCAGCTACAGGTGGGATCAGAGATGACAAGTTTAAGCAGAAGCTGTATGTATAGACCATGTCTCTGGGAGAATTAAAAAAGAAAAGGCAACTGGCTGCCTATTTTGATGTAGTAAATAAAACTAAAAATGAAATTAGATAAATCTTTCATAAAATAGATTGAACCTGTGCATTTATAACTCAAACATCTGTGCACGTATAGATGAGTGCTGTGCTGCTTAGCTATTGCATGAATGAACAACTCCAGATCTTGGTGTAACTCTGCCACTGCTTTTGACTCTGATCTGTGTAAATCCCTGCTGCAAAATGAAAAGTTTTCTAAAGAAATATTTCTGCAACAAACACACACAAATATGCAGAGAACATGATGTGCTAGTCAAATTGCTGCCTGCTTGACACACATGGGGGTAAGAAGGAAAAAGAGCATTCAATTCAATTACAGGCAATTTTTATGATCAAATAAGCCAATTCCAGTTATCTCTTATTTAGATATGATTTTCAGTTAAATCCTAACAGACATAATGCTTCACAAGAAGATACCGTCTGGATAGAGTCCAATGCAGAAAATTTGTGGTAATGCTCTTTAATTAAACTAAGCAATTTATCTTCGACCTTTTGTTAGATTTGGGGAGTAATCAAAAATTATGAAGTTCCTTTGCTAACTCCATATATTGCCTCTGGTTGCCTGAGTCTCCAAGGGTACTTGAACCTCATAGCCACATTGCAGTGTGACAGATACACAAAGCCAAACAAAAAATATGAAACATCTTTATGGAAAGTTAATTTTATCTAAATATGTGTAACTAAAAACCTGATTTTATATTTGAAAACTGATTATCATATTTGTCACTATCTTATTTATATTTATAAATTTTGAGCTGGGCTAGATCATTTCAGGCTTGACCTACAGACCCTTGGGATTTCATGGTTTTCTCTACTTAGGAGCATTTCAATTTTGAAATTTGGGAAACTCTGGTAATTAATTACACTAGGACCAACATAAGTTAAGTTTTAGTAAAAGGTACTTATGCTATTAAAAACCTGAAGCTGTAGGCCACTTATCTGTATTCACAATAGATACCTAAAGCAACTCAGTATTTCTTTACCTCTTAATTCTTACTATTAATCAGCTTAAGATTCAGTCCTATCACATTTTAATTTGTCCAAGTCAGGATACTTTTTACAACCAAAGTGGTAAGAAATGATAGCATCATAGTTTAATTGGCAGTATTTTCATTTTGTCACCTAAAATAATAATGACACAACCACTGGTGTCCTAGAATCAATAAATACATTAAAAATCATTTAACAACTTCACTGTATTATGGATTTAATATTACCAAGCCTGTCATTTAAAACCCATCACTTTTAACCTATATTCAGATAGGATACATGCTGTGGCCAAAGTACACCATAAACAAATTCTGGATGCTAATTACATTTTGCTTGAATAGTTCTATTTTAATAGATGAATGAATGAATAACTATATAAATAAATGCATATTGATGGTATGGGGCAATCTCTCTACACACTGAAATATACACAATGTTAGATAGCATTGTTTTCAAAACATGCCAATAAATGTATTATTATCATTATTTCTTATTGAAGAATACAGCAAAGAAGTCCAGGAAGTGTCAGTTTAGTAAACAAACCACTAGTTAAGAACATTTATGTGGTCAAAGCTTTATTCATTGCTATTATAATGAGCACATGAGTGCTTTGCCTTGGACTATATAAACCTTCTGGAGGACAGAAGGTCAGGCTATGTCTAGTTTCATTTTCTCGGAAGTTAGAAACAGTAAAGTTCATTTTCTTGGAAGTTAGAACAATCAAGTTCAATTAAACCCTATTGTTTAATTGAAAAATAAGTGCATGCTTTTAGAAGGTAATGATGAAAATGACATTGGCAATGAAGATGTGAAGAGGGAGAGAAAACAAGGACCAAAGCTGAAGGCTAAAACTGAAATTGGTTCTGGGAGGACTTCTCACTGCCATCTCTTAAGCAGCACAGATTGTGTCTAGGTAGCACGAACATAATTCAAGCCTCTTGTGAAGGAGTCAATATGAACTAGACAATTTGGCTCAGCCATGCAAAAAAAAAAAAAAAAAAAAAAAAAAAATAGGATCACAATGTAAAAACCACAGATTCAAAAAGGGAGTTTTTAGAGCAAACAAGCGAGAGGACATTTAAAATCCAGGGGTTGAATGCATAAGACCTTTACAAGTGAGGTTGCTGGCACACATACTTCATGTCACAGGTGATCATCAGGATTCCATTGCTGGGGCTCCAAGGATAAAAGAATAAAATGTGACTCAGATTTGGAGGGTCTTTTGGTAGTAAAGGGCTCATCAATCACAAACCAGCACCCATAAAAACAATTTCTTGAGGCTATTCAATTATACATGTATACAACCCTCACTACAAAGTAAAAACTTTTAAAAGAGATTTTATTTTTTACAATCTGTAAACTCACAGCAAGCAGAAAACAACCGACTAACCAACCAATCAACCCTTCCCAATCCAAAAACAAACAAACAAAAATATCAAAACTGTTATAAAGAGGGAGGAAAGCATAAACTGAGTGCTAAAAGTTAGCCTGTTTCCCCTCTCTTTCCCTTAGACTTATAAAAGAAAGTTGACATTTCTGTCCCTATAGTGAGGCAGCCTTCTAAGGTAGTCCTAATTGTCTGGGATCCTAAAATTCACATACTGTGTAATCCCCTCCCCCTGGTGCATGGACTAGATTGAGTGACTTACTCTAATCAATAAACTGGTAAAGTTGATGGGACGTCACTTATATGACATGGTTTCAAAAGGTATTTCTTTCATCTTTCTAGTAGACTCTTCACTGCCTTTTCAGCATGCATGCTTTGATGAAGTAAGCTGAATGTTGGAGAGGCCCATATGGCAACAAACTGTGGTCCTCAGCTCAACTGCCCACAAGAAGCTGAATCCAAGTGAGCTTGGAAGCAATCATTTCCCCAGTCAAACATTCAGAGGAGGCCTCCACCCCTAACCAACACCTTGATTATGGCCTCTGAGAGACTCTAGAGCAAAGGACCCACGTAAGTTGTGCCCAAATTCCTGAACCACAGAAATTGTCAGATAATAAATGTGTGTTGTTATAAGCTACTAAATTCTGGACAATTTATTATGTAGTATAGAAAACTAATGCAGCCCCCAAATGTCCTCCTGAGAGTTAGAATATATTCCAGTTCATCTAGGATCAACAAGCATTCTATTAACAACATCTTTCCAACAGTAACACAACAGTCTGTGAGTAAACGTAAAGCAGTGACTTTGTCATTGTGCCATTATCTTTTATTTTTAATAGAAATCTATGGCTGCAGAGTAAATTCCCTTAATCTTTTTTGAATAAACCAATATTTAAAGATAATGTGATTATATATATAATCAATTCCCATGTACAGCTGCTGACAAATTTAGGGTACTCATATATAACCTTTTAAAAAGTAAAAGTTCCCTAGAATAAATTAAAGAATTGCCTTAAAAGCTACATAAGGATTTCTCTAGGTAACTTTTGTAGACATGTAGAATATATTACAAGGATCAAGAAACTCCAGATCTCAAATTAAATAAAACATATATTGAATGCATTATAAAATCCAGACTGTTTCAAGATGAAGATAAAGTTAGAATAATTATAATTTTTGAAATATAGGGAGACATTTTTGAAAGATTCTGGGACTTAGCATTCGCTTCAGTTTAGATCTGGCAATAATTACATATGTGAGAGCCAATTTAGTGTGGTGAGTAAGAACATAAATTCTGAAACCAGCCAACCTCAGTTATTTTTCTTGCTTTGCCACCTGCAGCTTTGAGACATTGGATAATCTCTTCATGCTTGTTTCCTCATCTCCAAAATGAAGATAATAAGAGCATCCACTTCACATGAGGATTAGAGGAGATAATACACATATAGTATTTGAAATAGTTTCTGGCATATGGTCAAGGGTTAAAAACTACAAAAGTGATCCTATGAATATGACTTGCCTCTATGCATCATGGTTTTTCCAACTACAAAATAAGAGCTTGAATAAGACAAATTTTGAATGTAATTTTCAGTCTTCAAATCTTGACTATTTTTGTTTACACTCACTGAAAATACTTGAAATCAGTAGAAAAAAGTGTATTCATTCATTTGTTCATTCATTCAATACACATTTATCTTGTCCCTACTATATTCTAGGTGGTGTACTAGATGCTGATAATACTATGATCAAAGCCTATCCCTGACTTCTAGGAGCAGATCTAGAAAAATAGCATAAGGTAATTGTCAAGAGCTCAGCCTCTAGAATCACGCTCTCTGAATTTTAGGGTTTTATGACATTGGACAATTTCCTTAATTCTCAGTGCCCCAACTTCCTCTCCTTTAAAATGGGAATGATAGTTACAATCCCGTAAATTTATTGTAAGGATCAACTGAGTGAATACAAGTGAAGCTCATACATGGAACTTGGAATACCATAAGTATTCGATAAATTCTACTATTGTCAGGAGAAGAGTCAGACAGGAAATCAAGCACAGTGTGGTAAGTGTGTTGATGGTGGGGTGGCGGTGGAGGACTGTGCAGTGCACAGGGAACTAGAGCAGGAAAACAAAGAGGATGCCCAACACATGGGGGATCAAGAAGGTTTTCCAGAGGAGCCGATATTTGGTCTCCTATAAAATAATTAAGAGAAGTGGCTGAAAAAGGTAGTTATAATATAGTTAAATATTTCAGTGTGTCAGAGTAAGAGCAATAGCTGTTAGTCATTCCTCTTTGTGGGAGAAGTGGGATTTGAGTTGGAATGGAAAGATTCAGACAGGCTCAGTGGGGTTAACTATGTATAAATATACAGAAGTAAGAATTCAGAATGCTCTAAGAAGCATCAAATATATTCAGAATTAACGTCAGAACTTTATGGACTAAATTACTAATTGTTAAGAAAATATCCATTAAAAAACAAATGCATTGTTAAAGAAAAGTCCACAAATTGGCAAACTGCTGCATATATTAGTAAGAAATGTTAGGGATGCTTTTTGGCTCTTCCAGGTCTGGAAATGTTGTTACCTTGTCATAATAAGAACTAATCACAGTGAATTTTTCATTAACAAATATAAAACCAATTGAATTGGACTAATTTAAAAAGCATATATCTTTAAATTGCATATTATATTTTCATGCACTTTGATTGATGCCGTATTTCACAATAAAACATTTTTAAATGAAAAATACTTCAATGTTAAATATTAAAGTACAACTGAATTCATGAAAAGTCACCAAAGATCTACTCTGCTCAATACACACTGAATGACAAGCCTAAGCTTACACTCTGTTCTTTAAACATACATCTTCGTTTTCAAGTAAATGCAAAATAGTACTAAATAGCATCCCTCAAGATTACAGCCATATGCTAGGAAGAATAATCCAGATAACCATATTATTCTCTTGAGAGACTTGATTCTAAATAGAATCCTAACAGGTAGCATTTCAAATACAATTTTGGGCAAGAGACCACTGTGGTTCTTCTGCCATCACACCACTTACCTAACTCTTCCCACAGAGTAACTATCTTCAAATAGGAAGCTGCCAAGTGAACATTAATTTAACATATTGCTAGGAGGTGCAGTTCTAGGAACAAGTTCCAGGAAGGACTTCTATCTGGGAGGGCTTTCTAATATTCTCCTCTGCTTAGCCGTTCCACTGTCCTTCCATGAAGAGCCATTCCTGGCATTGATGCATTTGAGCAGAATGCCCATCAGGGGCATTGTAATGTGGATTGTGAGAGGTTGGACTAAGTGGTTTTTTGTATGGAGGAAGAAGATGAAATAAAAGACTTAGAAATTTCCACTTAATGTTAGGATGCAATTCAATTACTTAAACATCCATTTACTGAGTACAAAATATAAATTAGGTTCTCCACAAGGTTTTCCTTGGAAGTCCTGTTTATCCTATTGTCTTAGTGAAATTATTAACAGAGCCCCCTTTCTATCTCAAAAGTGCCCATAGTAGGCACTAGAGAATATGATTTTTTAATAAGGGCAGGCCTCAAGGAGTCTGTGATCCAGCTCCACAGAGATGGACAACCTGGATTCTATGGCTGGCAAGAATAATTTCTGGTTTTCCAACTAAAGTGGGGTTTTACCCTACTAAAAGCTAGTGTTATCTATTGCTCCTCAAATTCCAACCCTAAACTTCACAGGCCTGGCCTACTTCATACACTCTGTGTAGGTTAAAGTGAGAATTAATTAAGGAAAGGGAATTATTCGTAAAGCCGAGGAAAATCCAAGGATTTCAGCATCTGCATGAACACCGGTAGTTAAAAATTATAATTGAGGCTGGGCACAGTGGCTCACTCTTGCAATCCCAGCACTTTGGGAGAAAGAGGCCAGTGGATCACCTGAGGTCAGGAGTTTGAGATTAGCCTGGCCAATATGGTGAAACCCCGTCTCTACTAAAAATACAAAAACTAGCTGGGTGTGGTGGCAGTCGCCTATAATCCCAGTTACTTAGGAGGCTGAGATAAGAGAATTGCTTGAACCCAGGAGGCCGAGGTTGCAGTGAGCAACAACTATGCCATTGCACTCCAGCCTGGGCAACAAGCTCCATCTCAAAAAAAAAAAAATTATAATCGAGAAATATACAAATTCAATCCCTTACTCTCCTGCCCCACCACTACTACCTTAAGTTAGGATTTCATTCCCTCTTGCTTGGGCTATAAGTACAATGATGAAATGCTAATCTTCATTCATGTCATATTCAACATCTTGCTTGGCTGAAGATTTAGAACACAGGTTTGTCAAGTGTGCAGATAAGCAAAGTTGTGATTAAAATTTTAAAATAACTAAAAGAGTGGTTTAGAATGTTCCAAACACAAGGAAATGATAAGGTGATAGATACCCCAATGACCCTTATCGATCATTACATATTAAATGCCTCTATCAAAAGATCACATGACCTCATAAATAGTTGTACATAGTGGCACAACTATTAAGTACCTATAATGATTTAACATTTTATTTATTCATATATATATATATAAACTGTTGGAAAAGAGGCTCAAGATTCTTACAGTTCTCAATGGGCTTGAACAATGAGCCCACCAAAACGTACAATTTAATATAGATAAATTGAAAGATCTACCTTTAGCTTAAAATAAAACAAAACAAAAGAGTATGGATAAGAAAGAACAGGTATAAAAGTTGTTCAACTAAAGAAACCTGGGGACTTAATTGGGATTTTATGATCCAGTGGTATGATAAAGCTACTAAGAATAGTTAAAGTCTAGGTTGAAATAAAAGAAGTAGAATGTCCTTGGGACAAAACAGACCTGGTTTTCTGCATTGTTAGGAACACGTGATCTGTGTTCAGTCCTGAAGATACTGCGCTTAGCTCTACAGTTTAAGGTAAAATTGACTACACAATGGCAATTAAGAACAGATAAAAAAGAAAAGAATGCATAGCTGGGCAAAAAGGAAATGTTAAGGAGGTAAAATAGTCATCCTAAAGTGCTACAACAACAATAATGATATAATAGCAAGCCATTGATAAATCAGTACTTTCTATGTGCTCAAGTGTGCTAGTACTTTAAACAGGTCTGCTTTGACTCTTGCCTAAAGCCTAGATGTTAGACAGCATTAAATCCCTTTTATCAGATGAGAAATCTGATGCTCGGAAAGAGCAAGTTACTTAAAGCTACTTTTATACCACATGTTTGAAGGCATTTGTGTAGAGGAAAGAAAGACCTATTCTTTCCAGAGGGAAATGAATGGAATCTACAACTTGATACAGAAGATAATTTCCTAGAATTATAACTGCAATAGAGTGGAGTTGTCTGTCTCACCTAATAATCAGTTCTCCTTTGCTGTGCATGATCAAGCCAAGGTGAACTGTTAGGGACAGAATCTACAGAAATAAAGTATTCTGTGCTCATTGGGAGGTGGGGCTAAGTAACCTTTAGGTTTCCATTCAACATTTGGGGTTATGATTCTGATGCTGAGAAACGGGGTACTTTCATTGCCTTGCAATATACACTATTTAGGTCAAGTAAAAATCAATCAAATAATGAATACATTAAATTAAATTAAAAAGTCAGATCAAACCAGTTGTTAGGCTGAACTGACAGGTCTCTTCAATCAAAATAGTCATTGAAATTATCCTTTGTAGTCATATCCTTTAATCTACTTCTGTGATTGGTTACATTTCATTTGGATTTCTTATTTTTTAAGGCAATTTTATATCATCTACATATAATATTAATAGCAAGATTAATAACAGAGCTTTTAACCACAAGGTTATAGAGTATAGTTACTTAAAAATCTGAATGGGCATCTATTATTTCTGAAAATATATTCATACCACAACTGAAAGAAAATTTTATACAAAGTGGCAATAGACAATAAGAGCCCTCTTGAACATGCATCTCTCTGGAATATAAATTCCTCAAATATTACAGGAGGCCTGTTGTAAGTGGAGGGAATCCTCCTGATTGAGATCAAATCACATAGAGTTCACAAGAGAAAGTTACCTGTCCAATTGGTATATTTGAGCTATGTGTACACAACCAGTTTTCCTCCCCTGTTCTTGTTAATTGTTTGAGAATCAAATCCAAGTGGTAAAAAAGAGAATAGTAACTATAGTTGCATGCTTGAAGCAAGAATAGTGAAATTGGGAGAACCTAGACAAAGTACTTATTAGTTGGTGAGGAAAAACCATAAAACTACAGGGTTTTCTTTATATAGACACAAAGACAGATATAGGCTATAGCAATACAAATTTAACTCATTTATTTAGTACTTTTTCTTTGTTTGCAAATATTTATAGTGTCTACCATGTGTCATAGGTGCTAGTGGCAGGCATGAATGACTTCCAAGGACCAGTCTCTAGTATCTAGGGTTCACATTTAAGGGAATGCAAAGTACATTTTTAGTACCTGAAAAGTTTATATCTTGACCAAATCCAATCTTTTATTTTGTATTCTCATTGTCTTGTGTATCTATTCTCTGCTGTGTTAACATAAAATGATTTGTGTGACCTCTTGATTGACATTCAGTTCCTCACTGGAGTATACATCCATTAGGGTAGAAATGATGTTTGTTTGTGCTCACCTTTGTCTCTAGTGTTTTACCACAATGCTTGGGGGGTACACATGATACCACTCAATAAATATTCAGTGAATGAATAAATTAATAAATGCAACCTTGGAGAACAAATTGTTATGAACCACAGCCTTTATAAGCGATATGCACCAGCTCTATGACAGGCTTTGTTATATACAAAGAAAGCATTTGCAGAAAAGTCCAAGCCAAACCATTCTCACACTGTTGGAGAAAAATATCATTAATTATGTCATCTTTGAAAAGTAAGAATAGCAATAAACCCAGCCTACACATCCACCTTAAATTGGCCAAAATCTCAAATGTTTTTCCATCCCTACTTTATGCAATTTTATCACTGCAATACATGCTTTTTTTGTAAAGTTAAGCTAGATTTCTGGCTTTTAAAATTGTACTTCATAAGCTCCTAACACACAACAGGTTTGTCATGAGTTACCAAGCAATAAGAATTGACATCAGACAATATGGATAACACCATCATACCACATCTTAAAAATACTTTTTCACAAGGCATACAAAAAGATAACGTGATGCAGATTTTGCAGGCTTGCTTGAGTGTTGCCTTTAACCACTCTATGTAGGTTTAAAATGAGTAGACAATATTCCACAATTGATCTGTGTACAATCTGTAAAATGTTCCTTATAACTGTTACAGAATAGAGGCATCAAAACCATATCCATATTCACAAAACAAAATGCTTTACAGATCTGATGTAATATTTTTAAAGTTTGAGAATATTTTGTTTTACAATAAACATTCAATAAAATGATATAGTTCTGATTTCTTGTTATAGTACAATATGTAGCCCTTTTAATGATTGAGAAAGGAAATTAATATGTTTTTGAAAGAAAAATTCTATATATCCTAAGCTTTCTTACTCAGTTTTGAAGACTTTAGTTTCAAGGGCTTGAAACAAAGACATTTATAGAGGTTGTAATTATTATGTTAAGTATGTGCTGTTGGCAAACTTACTAATTTTTTATTTACATTACTGCAGGAAGATAATAGAATACATCAGATTATAGATAATGCATCCTCAGTGACCTGGCAAATTCATTTTTCTGTGTTCACAAAGGTCTGTGTTTTTACAAGCATAAACTTTCTTTGTAGATTCTAGATATTAGCCCTTTGTCAGATGGATAGATTGCAAAACTTTTCTCCCATTCAGTAGGTTGCCTGTTCACTCTGATGATAATTTCTTTTGCTGTGCAGAAGCTCTTTAGTTTAATTAGATCCCATTTGTCAATTTTGGCTTTTGTTGCCATTTCTTTTGGTGTTTTAGAAATTTACAAGAAAAAAAACAAACAACCCAATCAAAAAGTGGGCAAAGGATATGAACAGACACTTCTCAAAAGAAGACATTTATCCGGCCAACAAATATATGAAAAAAAGCTCATCATCACTGGTCCTTAGAGAAATGCAAATCAAAACCACCATGAGATACCATCTCACACCAGTTAGAATGGCAATCATAAAAAGTCAGGAAACAACAGATGCTGGAGAGGATGTGGAGAAGTAGGAACACTTTTACACTGTTGGTGGGGGTGTAAATTAGTTCAACCATTGTGGAAGACAGTGTGGCAATTCCTCAAGGATCTAGAACCAGAAATACTATTTGACCCAGCAATTCTATTACTGGGTATATACCCAAAGATTATAAATCATTCTACTATAAAGACACATGCCCATGTATGTTTATTGTGGCACTGTTTGCAATAGCAAAGACCTGGAACCAACCCAAATGTCCATCAATGATAGACTGGATAAAGAAAATGTGGCACATATACACCATGGAATACTATGCAGCCATAAAAAAGAATGAGCTCATGTCCTTTGCAGGGACATGGATGAAGCCGGAAACCATCATTCTCAGCAAACTAACACAGAAGCAGAAAACCAAACAGCGCATGTTCTCACTCATAAGTTGGAGTTGAACAATGAGAACACATGGACACAGGGAGGGGAACATCACACACTGGGGCCTGTCAGGGGGTGGGGGGACTAGGGGAGGGATAGCATTAGAAGAAATACCTAATGTAGATGACAGATAGATGGGTGCAGAAAACCACCATAGCACATGTATACCTATGTAACAAACCTGCACGTTCTGCACATGTACCCCAGAACTTAAAGCTAAAAAAACAAAAATCATAAACTTTCCTGCATATCACTGTCCTGTCACCCATAAACATTAGAAAGTGTCACATATTTCAGTATGATTTTAAAGCATTCTTCAGATTGGCGACGTTTGAATGTATTTTTTTGCAGGCCTTTTACTTTTCAGGTGACTCACTGTAAGGAGCAAGCACTGCTTAGCTGAGCTATTCTCAGATTTTTAATGAGAAAATATTCATGTTACAACAGAATTATCTGATTTATCATCTTAAGGTCTCTAGAAATCCATTGCATACCACAACCATACTTGTATATCAAATTCAGAGCAGCAAACATAGGATTTGTTCGTGTGTTTGCTTATTTATTTATTTCCTCATTTTATTAACTAATAGCTATACTTTTCAGATTTCCTGATGTTATTTTTTGGTCCACAATCCCATCCAGAATACCACACTACATTTACTTATTATGTCTCTTTAGGCTCCTCTTGCTTTTTTGATGACCTAAACATTTTAGAGGAATACTTTATAGGTATTTTGTAGAAATAATGTCCCTAAATTGAGAGTTTTCTAATATTTTTCTCATGATTAGATTAAAGTTATGGGTTTTGAAAAAGAGAACACAGAATAAAAGTGCCATTCTGTAGTATTGTCATAACATTGGCAAGCAGACATACTATCAACATGACTTATCTCTGTTGACATTGACTTTGATTACCTGGCTTGAGGTCGTGTTTGTCAAGTTTCTCCAGTGCAAAGTTACTCTTTTTCTGTCTTCCATTACAGTGCTCTTTAGAAGAACCACTATGAGCCATCCACACTTAATTAGTGAGGAGTTATGCTCACCTCCTTGGCGATAGAGAAGCTACATAAACTATTTTAAATTCTTCTGCATAGGAGGTTTTTTCACTGTATTTGAAGAAGGGAATCTTAAAGCAATCATCTGACTATCAACAAACCTTATAGGCTAAGAAAGGTACTTAGGTTTGTTGGGTACCGTTTTTCAGAAAAATATTTAAAAATAAGAAATGGCTATAATTTGTTAAACATATTCTATATACCAAGCTTTGTTATTAGGCATGCTGTGATTCTCATCTTATAAAACCACTATAGGAACCTTAGGAGGAAACCATTATTATTCTCATTTCATAGATACAGAAATTTGAAGTTAAACAAGTAAAGCAGCCTGCTCAATAAACACCTATAATCCATCACTTGCTGAAAGGAAAACTACTCACACATACACACACTCACACACACATACATATAAGAACATTATGTCTTATAAAATAACACCTTCCCATACAACAAAAGCAGGAAGCATGGCAAAGAGTGTGATTTATCTTTTTGTTAAAGAAGAAAAGTGTTGGCTAATTGGAGGTTTGTAATTTTGCCCCATTTATTTCCCATCATAAAGAATGTAAATGACTCCCCCATCTCCACTACCACCAGTACTGGACATCCCTGGTTTGAGCTCTTCAGTTCTCCAGGGGTTGTGGTCATTTAAGTGAATAAGACTTCATGACATAAAATCATGAGAATGCAAGAAGAGTATGGGTTTTTAAGAGAATGTAAATTTCCCATTGAGCCTACTTTATTTCTAGGCATAAATATGTGTTTGCTTAAATATCCACATGGTTGATGTAACAAAACCATTATTCTTTCTCAGCAAACATGGAATTTCTGTTTTCACAGAACCAGGTTTCTATTCCAACATTTTATCATAAACTGGCAGAACTACCAAGGCATGCATAGTCTTAATATTAATCAGGAATTTCTTTTTCCTATACAAGTCACAAAAAGCTTTATAAAGCATGATCCACTTGCTATATGATGAAAAGCATTTCACAGTTTGCTATTACAGAATTCACATGCCTGCAAACATGTAATGACCCAATTGAAAACACAAGGTCAGAGTCAGGTTGTCTAAAAAAAAAGCTCATATGAGACATCTTGGTGAGCAAATAAATATCACGTAATGTACCTTAATGCCTCTCAGACAGACTCTTAGTACTTAAATTATTCTTCACTGAATTCGTTAATAATTTTATTTTCAAAATGGAACCATAGAGCTTTACTTTTTCAGTAGGATTCACTCAATTCTGAAGGATCAAACAGACTTAAAAGAATAAAATCATGCCTTTAGGTAAATATGTATGTAACACTAATGGAACAGTGCAGTGTATATCCTGCCCGATAGTATTGTACTGTACAAGTGTGTCTGTTTAAGTGGATACAAGTCACAATGTAAGGCTCATTACCCTTAGACTTAGTAAGTAATTTAACTCAAGTCCTGAACATTCTCTGCTGTAAAACCTGCAAATGCATAGGGATTTGCAAAGGGAACGGAAATGGGAATGTGAGACAAATGAAACTTAATTGACCAATAACAGGTTCTGAAATTGAAGCAATAATTAATAGCCTACCAACCAAAAAAAGTCCAGGACCAGATGGATTTACAGCCAAATTCTACCAGAGGTACAAGGAGGAGCTGGGACCATTCCTTCTGAAACTATTCTAAACAATAGAAGAAGAGGGAATCCAACGTAACTCATTTCATGACGCCAGCATCATCCTGATACCAAAGCCTGACAGAGACACAATAAAAAAAGAGAATTTTAGATGAATATCCGTGATGAACATTGATGCAAAAATCCTCAATAAAATACTGGCAAACCGAATCCAGCAACACATCAAAAAGCTTGTCCACCATGATCAAGTGGGCTTCATCCTGGGAGGCAAGGCTGGTTCAACATATGCAAATCAATAAATGTAATCCAGCATATAAACAGAACCAAAGACAAAAACCACATGATTACCTCAATAGATGCAGAAAAGGCCTTTAACAAAATTCAACAGCCCTTCATGCTAAGAACGCTCAATAAATTAGGTATTGATGGGACATATCTCAAAATAACAAGAGCTATTTATGACAAACCCACCGCCAATATCATACTGAATGGACAAAAGCTGGAAGCATTCCCTTTGAAAACTGGCACAAGACAGGGATGCCCTCTCTCACCACTCCTATTCAACATAGTGTTGGAAGTTCTGGCCAGGGCAATCAGGCAGGAGAAAGAAATAAAGGGTATTCAATTGGGAAAAGAGAAGTCAAATTGCCTGTGTTTGCAGATGACATGATTGTATATCTAGAAAACCCCATTGTCTCAGCCCAAAATCTCCTTAAGCTGATAAGCAACTTCTGCAAAGTCTCAGGATACAAAATCAATGTACAAAAATCACAAGCATTCTTATACACCAATAGTAGACAAACAGAGAGCCAAATCATGAGTGAACTCCCATTCACAATTGCTTCAAAGAGAATAAAATACCTAGGAATTCAACTTACAAGGGATGTGAAGGACCTCTTTAAGGAGAGCTACAACCCACTGCTCAACGAAATAAAAGAGGATACAAACAAATGGAAGAACATTCCATGCTCATGGATAGGAAGAACCAATATTGTGAAAGTGGCCATACTGCCCAAGGTAATTTATAGATTCAATGCCATCCCCATCAAGCTACCAATGACTTTCTTCACAGAATTAGACAAAACTACTTTAAAGTTCATATGGAACTAAAAAAGGGCCTGCATTGCCAAGACAATCCTAAGCCAAAAGAACAAAGCTGGAGGCATCACGCTACCTGACTTCAAACTATACTACAAGTCTACAGTAACCAAAACAGCATGGTACTGGTACCAAAACAGAGATATAGGCCAATGGAACAGAACAGAGCCCTCAGAAATAATACCACATTTCTACAACCATCTGATCTTTGATAAACCTGACAAAAACAAGAAATAGGGGAAAGCATTCCCTATTTAATAAATGGTGCTGGGAAAACTGGCTAGCCATATGTAGAAAGCTGAAACTGGATCCCTTCTTTACACCTTATACAAAAATTAATTCAAGATGGATTAAAGACTTAAACATTAGACCTAAAACCATAAAAACCCTAGAAGAAAACCTAGGCAATACCATTCAGGACATAGGCATGGGCAAGGACTTCATGTCTAAAACACCAAAAGCAATGGCAACAAAAGCCAAAATTGACAAATAGGATCTAATTAAACAAACAGCTTCTGCACAGCAAAAGAAACTACCATCAGAGTGAACAGGCAACCTACAGAATGGGAGAAAATTTTTGCAATCTACTCATCTGACAAAGGGCTAATATCCAGAATCTACAAAGAACTCAAACAAATTGAGAAGAAAAAAGCAAACAATCCCATCAAAAAGTGGGCGAAGGATATGAACAGACACTTCTCAAAAGAAGGCATTTATGCAGGCAACAGACACATGAAAAAATGCTCACCATCACTGGCCATCAGAGAAATGCAAATCAAAAGCACAATGAGATACCATCTCACACCAGTTAGAATGGCGATCATTAAAAAGTCAGGAAACAACAGGTGCTGGAGAAGATGTGGAGAAATAGGAACAATTTTACTCTGTTTGTGGGACTGTAAACTAGTTCAACCATTGTGGAAGACAGTGTGGCAATTCCTCAAGGATCTAGAACTAGAAATACCATTTGACCCAGCCATCCCATTACTGGGTATATACTCAAAGGATTATAAATCATGCTGCTATAAAGACACATCCACATGTATGTTTATTGTGGCACTATTCACAATAGCAAAGACTTAGAACCAACCCAAATGCCCATCAATGATAGACTGGATTAAGAAAATGTGGCACATATACACCATGGAATACTATACAGCCATAAAAAAGGATGAGTTCATGTCCTTTGTAAGGACATGGATGAAGCTGGAAACCATCATTCTCAGCAAACTATTGCAAGGACAAAAAACCAAACACCGCATATTCTCACTCATAGGTGGGAAATGAACAATGAGAACACTTGGACACAGGAAGGGGAACATCACACACCAGGGCCTGTCATGGGGTCGGGGGAGCAGGGAGGGATAGCATTAGGAGATATACCTAATGTAAATGATGAGTTAATGGGTGCAGCACACCAACATGGCACATGTGTATACATATGTAACAAACCTGCATGTTGTGCACACGTACCCTAGAACTTAAAGTATAATAATAAATAAATAAATAAATAAATAAATTTGAAAGCACCTTAGGATCGTCGTTTCCTCCTCACATTTAGAAAAATGAGAATGGAATCAATCTCATGTTATGTAATATTAAGAATTCCTTGTAAAGTCATCTGAAATTAAACAGCTCCATATGACACAAATGCAGAAATATTTGCTTTTTTAAAATTTAATACGTATTGCCTGAGCAAAGCACTCTTGTGATGACCCCAGTTCTAAAATCCTAGTATTATCTTTGATGAAGACTTCTGGTTTATTTTTATTTACTTACGTTCATTATGATTTTCCCCTCAGAATTCAACCTTTTCCCTAGTTCTCTAGCTGCTTCTCCATCCTTTTATCTGCTTGCTTATTTCTGTATTACTTTAAGGAAGTGTCAGGGCTGTGTGGGCCACTCTCCATAGCACCCCAGCTTCCAATTATCCACCCTTGCATAATGCAACCACAGAATCCAAACCCGTTGTTTCACTACTACTACTGTTTATACCTATGTCCTTTAAAAGTTTGACAGTAAGTTTCTATCATTTTATTTGTCACCTTACCTGTAAAATTCCATTCCCTAAAACTGAATTGCCTGACCTATCACACCTACTCATTCATTTATCCCTGCAGTCATATGTCCATTCACCTCTCCATCCATTCGTTTATTAACTACAATATGGAGGATGGAGCAGGAGAGAGTTAGGGAATTTGTTGGGTCACAGTTTGCACAAGGTTAAGGAAGAAAAATAAATCATGATATTGTAACAGAACTGCTACATTTAGACATGGCTGGAACATAAAGAACAATGGAGAAACTGTGAAAGATGAGACTGGAGTAGTAAGCCAGGGCCAGCTTATAAAGATAGATTTAAGAGTTTGAACTTCATTCTGAGGATACCATGGGTCTGTGTGTTTTCACTACGGCAATGTCATGATTGGTTCTAAATTTTTGAAAAGCTCTGGCTGTCAATATAATTTGCACTGGGATAGATATTAAGATCTTGTGAAGTAATTTCATACTTATCATCTCACATAATCATAACTTCATTAATCTCTCTCTCCAGTATTTATTCCTGCTTTCTTTGCCACATTAAGTCTTGGAGAAATTAATCTTGATTTTATATTCTATAAAACTAGCTCATTCACTTACCTTCTGTTTTATAACTTACTTCTGTTCATCTCAAACAAAATTTCTTATATGTATTTCTTCCTTTGAAAAAAAAGACTAAAATTAGCCAAGGATTTTGGACTACCCTGACCCAATTTCTTTCTCTGTAATTCACCGTTTTGGGTGCTTTCAACATAAGTCTTTACATGAAAGTAAAGACAAGGGAAAGTAAGAAATAAAAATTGGTATAAAATGAATAAATGACCATGACATGAGTAAAGTAAATTGAGAGCTGGTCTTACAGGAAGAAAGCTGCTTCGGTAGTAAAAAATGAAGTTACCAATGGAAAAACCCTGTTCCAAAATATTTCTCCTGTTTTTTTTTTTTTTTTTCTACAAGATTCTGCTACTATTTCTAAAGATCTTTTTATATTTGTTTTCCCTGCAACAGTTATTTTGAAAAATAATGAAAATTTTAATATGGTCAAAATTTCAAGGAGTCAAGATCCCATCTGTTTTACATCACTCCTGCTTCTTTTATTTGGCCTCAGTCTAAATATACCTATTCAAAAAAAAAAAATCTGCCGGGCGTGGTGGCTCATGCCTGTAATCCCAGCACTTTGGGAGGCTGAAGTGGGCAGATCACCTGAGGTCAGGAGCTCGAGACCAGCCTGGCTAACATGGCAAAACCCCACTCTACTAAAAATACAAAAAGTAGCCGGGTGTGGTGGTGCACGCCTGTAGTCCCAGCTACTTGGGGAGGCTGAGTCAGGAGAACAGATTGAACCTGGGAGGCAGAGGTTGCAGTAAACTGAGATCGCACGGCTGCACTCCAGTCTGGGCAACAGAGCGAGACTCCATCTCAAAATAAATAAATAAATAAAGATTGCTTTGATTATAAAAGTGTCAATGCTTATATTGTACAATACACATAATCTTCATAAAAGAGAAAATGTTTAAAACTCTTCAATTTTTTCATTAAAAATTATTCATTGTGAATGTTTTGGGTATGTTCCCTGTCAATAGTTTTATGTGCATGCCTACAAATGCACAGTGATCTTCCACCCACCCCACACACAAACTCAGTGCTATAACATACATACAGCTTTTATAAATTGAGGACAATAACAGTATGTGTGTATAGAGTTGTGAGAATGAAATAAAATAATATCCTAAAGTATCTGTCCCAGAGTTTGGTTCATACTAAGTGCCCAAAATATTAGCTATTATTTCAGTTATTCAGGTATATAACCTACTTGTTCACACAACATCTGGTGGGCATCTTCTCTTTTTAAAACGTGATTTTAACAGTTGCAGTCATGGGGTCACTGAAGACATGATCTTTCGTCAGAGGGTCCCGGATTGGAGTGTCTTAACGGTTCTGCCACTTACTGCTTGTGGGAGCTTGTATGTGATTTCCTTATTCGAAGACTGTGGGTAATGTTTATCTTCCAGATTTTTTTTTTGTTTTGGGGATTAGAGATCATGTGTGCAAGGTATTGAAACAAATACCAAATAAATAATACCTATTGTTTCCTGTGTTCCTGCTATGGTGGCTGCAATGAGCATGTTCATATATGTTGCTTTTTCCTTCTGTTAAATTATTTCCTTGGGAATGATTCCCAGAAATTGGATTACTGAGTTAAAAGATTTGAAAATAGCTATGTTCTTTGTATTTACTGTTATGCTCTTTTCCAAAAAGTTTCAACCAATATGTAATGTAATAAGCAAAGCACCTCATATATTTAAAGAATGTTCCTATACCTGTTTCATTCAAGTCCAGATTCTATGCTCATCACTTAAGAAGGGGAAAATCTGGGATAGATTTTACTGCAGGAATTTCAAACCACTGGGAACTGAACAGATGGTGCTAACTCATTTTACGTTCGAGAGATCACCAGTCAGCCATGCTCAGTAACAGCTTTCAGAAACATCTGGATTCAAACTTACAGCCTAAACATGACAGGTTAAGTAGCATAGAGTTATAAAATAACTTCATGACTAGATTCTCAAAAATCCAAATTCCCAGAGATTTTTACGATTTTTAATGATCAGAAAAATTTCAAACGATGTAAGCATTAAGAATCACATAAACTGTATAGTACTTCAATTTGATATTGTGGAATTCAGAGTGTGGATGGTCTATGAAGCTTTTAAAAATACTATTCTGTAGATATAAAAATACTAACAACAATTTTACTCAAAGGAGCACAAAAATATATGCAGTCTTCCAGTTATGTTTATTAAATCTTACTAAACTTATGTGAAACTGAAATAGTTAACTTTTTGAGAATAGACAGAGGCAATAAAAAAATTTGCCTAAAAACCAACACTTATGACATTTTTATCCATGTCATAAGTCTTACTGGAATGCAATCTTCTGGAAGGCAGACCTCAGGTCTAATACATTGTTTTTCAATGCCTGTTATAGTGATAGGCACTGCATGTATGCCTAAGTAAATGGTGACTGTTCCAGTCACTGCTATTGATTTAATATAAAGGGGAGTCTTCAAAAAGCTCATGGAAAGTGCATAATATGAAAAAACTATGCATGGGTTTAAAAATGTTTGCACCAAAATACATTTGTACTAACTTGTAACCTATCTGAACAGGATCTAGTTTGAGGCACTAAGAAGAATAAGGTATCTATTTAAAAGAGCCCTTATTAAAACAACATAAATTCTGCTAAAATTGAAGCAAGAACAAACATCAAATTCATGGTGAAGTTTGGTTGGAAGAATGGTGAAATCATTAATGCTTTACAAAAATTTTATGGGGACAATGCTCCAAAGTAATCAGCAGTTTACAAATGGATAACTCATTTTAAGGGACAAGAAAATGTTGAAGATGAAGCCTGCAGTAGCAGACTATCCACACACATAGAATTTTTTCTTTGTTTATGCCCTAATTGAAGGGGATCGATGACTAACAGCATGAACAATAGCCAACATCACAATCATTTCAATTTATTTGGCTTACACATCTGACTGAAAAATTAAAATTGAGCAAATTTTCCACTCAACTTCATGGGTACAAAACCATATAACCTAGATCAACTATAGACAAGAGCAGAGTTTTCAATGGAAATTTTAATTTAAACAAGTGGGATTGAGATCCTAAAGCTTTCTTTGAAGAATTGTAACAGGAGATAGAACATGGCTTCACCAATATGATCCTGAAGATAAAGCACAATCAAAGCAATGGCTACTGAGAGGTGGAAGTGGTCCAGTCAAAGAAAGAGGGGACCAGTCAAAAGCAAAGGCCATGGCAATAGTTTTTTTGGATCTTCAAGGCATTTTATTTGTTGACTTTCTGGAGGACCAAAGAACCATAACATCTGCTTATTATGAGAGTGTTTTGAGAAAGTTTGCCAATGCTTAGCATAGAAACATCCAGAAAAACTTCAGCAGAGTCCTTCTTCACAACCACAATGCTCGTGCTAATTCATCTCATCAAACAAGGGCAATTTTGCAAGACTTTCCATGAAAAAGCATTAGGCATCCACCTTACAGTCCTGATTTGGCTCTTTCTGACTTTTTTGTTTCTTACTCTTTAAAAATCTGTAAAAGGGGCCAGGCGAGGTGGCTCATGCCTGTAATCCCAGCACTTTGGGAGGCTGAGGCAGGTGGATCACGAGGTCAAGAGATCGAAACCATCCTGGCCAACATGGTGAAAGCCCATCTCTACTAAAAATACAAAAAATTAGCCAGGCGTGGTGGCGGGCTCCTGTAGTCCCAGCTACTTGGGAGGCTGAGGCAGGAGTATCACCTGAACCTGGGAGGCAGAGGTTGCAGTGAGCCAAGATTGCACCACTACACTCCAGCCTGGCAACAAAGCAAGACTCCGTCTCAAAAAAAAAAAAAAAAAAAAAAAAGGAAGAAGAAAAGAAAATCTGTAAAAGGTACTATATTAGTCCAATCTCATGCTGCTATGAAGAAATACCCGAAACTGGGTAATTTATAAAGAAAAGAGGTTTAACTGACCCGCAGTTCCCAGTGTCTGGGGGGAGGCCTCAGGAAACTTACAATCTTGGCAGAAGGCATCTCTTCACAGGGCTGCAGGAAAGAGAATGAGTCCCGAGCGAAGGGGGAAGCCCCTTATAAAACCATCAGATTCCACGAGAACTCTCTCACTATCGTGAGAACTCACCCACTCTCATGAGAACAGCATGGGAAAACTGCCCCCATAATCGAATTCACCTCCTATGAGGTCTCTCCCACAACACGTGGGGATTATAGGAACTACAATTCAAGATGATATTTGGGTGGGGGCACAGCCAAACCATATCAGGTACTTATTTCCCTTCAGTTAATAATGAAAAAAAGACTGCATTGATATGATTAAATTCCCGGACCTTCAGTTCTTTAGGGATGGACTAAGATGGCTGGTATCACGGCTTATATGAGTGAGTTGAACCTGATGGAGCTTATGTTAAGAAATAAAGTTTACATTTTCATTTTTATCTTTCAATTATTTTCTTCCATGAATTTTTTGAAGTTCCGTCATATTACCCTCCAAATTTAGTAGTTTGTAACAACTATTTGATTATGTTCATTGGGCTGTCAGACTCTATGAGTCAGGATTTCAGAAAAGGAACTGTAGGGATGGGTTGTTTCTACTCCATGATGTTCTGAACCTTTTCCAAATCTAGAGATAGTGCAATGGGTGGGGACCAGAAAGCTTTGAAGGCTCATTTGCTCCCATGTCTAGAGCCTGAGTTGAGGTGACTCAAATATGGAGACTCACTAACCACAGCACCTACACATGCCTTCTCCATGTGGCTTGACTTCTTCACAACACCATGGCCTTGGGGTATATGGACTTCTAACACAGTAGCTCAGGGCATGAGTATTGTAGTGCACAAGATGGGAATTCAATTCCCTTTTATGGCCCAGCCAGATTCAAGGGGAGGGGAACTCTTCATGAGAGGGTGGCATATAAGACAGGAAGTGCTATTATAATCATTTACCATCTAGTCCTGTTCTCTACCTATTACTTGTACTTTTTCTACCTTGTTAAATTAAAAAAGAAATAACTGTATTTCTTTACATAGCTTTATTACTCAAATATGGTGAGGTGGGTGTGTTTTGTTCTAACTTTTAAAAACTATATATCGTTTTTTAAACTCTATCTTCCTTAAAGATTCCAGAACACCTCCACTGAATGAATGGGTTGGAATGATGTGTCCTTCTGATGAAAATCACCACTTCGCCATTGATTTCTCAAATGCCCAGTAATCAGAGGAGGAACAAACATACATTAATCTCATTTTTCACAAGAAGATATTTTGTATCTGACCAGAAAAGGAGCTTTCCAAATATTTGGTGAATTATTTGAAACATAAAAAAAAAACTTTAAAATAGGCTTATAGAGTTTATTTGAATTCTTTAGTTGTTTATGATATCTTTTTGGCCATAATCTTCAAAATTAGATCCAATGGAAGACATTTCAAAATAGTAGGATACTATATAGAGATAATTTATGTTCAGGGTAATTCATTTCCCTAATGACCTTTTCCTTGCAAATTGCACAAGTTTGATTTGTGAACTCAAAGTATGTAAGCTTTAGTCTCATATGAAACATAACAGTCATAAAATAAAAATTTCTTTTTCCTCTTTGACAGGAAGACTTCTTAGTTTCTCTCTATATTCAATTCTCAGTTAAGAACTTTCCTTGTTGAAGGCTGAGTATGAGATTTCCACTGCTATTGTCAGCTTTTATCATTGGTTTGAACCAAGGTCTCTTTAGTACATTAGTTAATCTTGACTGTCAGTAAGAGATACTGACAGTTTCACCTTCACAAGTGTTTATTAATTTTCTTTTCTTTTTTTCTAAGCATAGACTGGAGATCAATAACTACTTTTTTCATATTCTTATCATACTGATGAACTTTTAAAAAAATTCAAAACATATATGGCATAAGGTCTTTTAAGTGATGACTCTTCCCCAGAATATTACAAATAGTACCCAATTTATTAATGTTGAAGATGTTAAATGATTCTCCTCTATTGACTATATTTTATTTTTTATTTGTTTTTTAGCTGAAATAAATATAAGAAATACAACCTAATACTGTAATGAAGTGTTCCTGAACAAAAATACAGATAAGCTATTTTAAAATATTATCTTTATTTGTATGCTCATATCAGGATAACTCCAACTAAGGCAATTTGTCTAAGTAGCTCATTTATTTAAAAAGAAAAGTAAAAATAGCAATGAATTATTTGCCTCTGACATATTTGTGAAAGTTTTTTAAGAATTGTGCTGGGATGGGAAAGATGCCTAGGAAGCATTTTCCCTAAGAACATCAGGCTTCTTACAGCAATTTATACACATGTATGGTAAATTATTCTCATTGCCAAAGATGGTTATTTAGTATGGATAGATTCTCCAAAAACTTACAAGACATCATCATTCATCTGAATCTCTTCCCTGCTCCCCACCATTCAGAATTTGTTGTAATTTGTGAAAGAAAAGTGAAAGAGGCAAGAAGAGTGAAGAGCTTCAGATTTAACCACTCAGAGTATGGGTTCAAATTCTGCAATCTGCCTCAAAGTAAATATGTAACCTCTTAAAAATCATTTGACTTTAGTGGCCCTCAGTTTCCTTATCTGTAAAGTGGGTTTGATAATACCTGCTATGTATTAAAATATTTGTTTGGGTGATGACACTGTTTACCAAGGTAGATTTATTAATACCTTATTTTAAAAAATCATTATTTTTTTCTTTTTGTTTTTGGAGATAGTCTCACTCTGTCACCCAGACTGGAGTGCAGTGCCACGATCCCAGCTCACTGCAGCCTCGACCTCCCGGGCTCAAATGATCCTCCCACCTCAGCCTCTAGAGTCACTGGGACTACAGGCATGTGCCAGCCACCATGCCAGGCTAATTCTTGTATATTATTTTGTTAGAGACAGGGTTTCACCATGTTGCCCAGGCTGGTCTTGAACTTTTGGGCTCAATCCACCAGCCTTGGCCTCCGAAAGTGATGGATTACAGACATGAGCTACTGTGTCTGGCAGAAAAGTCATTTTCATACTTGCTATGTGGCAGAACATCCAGTATCTATTGCTCTCTTTGCAGATAAATTATTTTGTGCCGAAAGCAACAGCAATTTCTTTGGCAGAAAATGTGATTATGTTATATCAGTAGATAATCATGTGTCTCATGTAATGCAAGCTGTACAACTAAACATGAGAGGTCACTTCCCAGCTTCCTTTAATATGTATTTGCTGTATTGTCAGCTATCTCCTGAGAGATGACAAATATCACACACAATAGATGGAAGATGACAAACATGGAGACAATGAAGTGAGAAACCCTTAAAATCAAGAAAATTGTACTCTATAACTTAATAGTTTCCTGCACATTGGGGAAAGGTCTCTGTTATTCAGCATTAGCACAAGTATCCTTTAGACAACTTCACTGACCAAACAGTGGCCCCCAAACAGCTTGAGCAATACAGCGTGTGTTGATTGATGAACACATCCCAACAGTATCTACTGGGCACCTGCAATGCCTGCACACCACACATTGCTTGTGCTCAGCTTTCAATAGACAGCGCAGGTCAAGCAAGTGAATATGCGCTGAGTTGTTTGTTGTTGTGCTGTTTTAATACGTTTTGGTTTACCTCGCCATGCAAAGGTGGGTGAAAAGAATGACTGAAATCTATTTTGTCCCCACCCTGCTTTGTCCTCTTTGGGTCTCTATGGAGAAGAATGGACAGGGAGAATTTAGGGTAGCTTAGAGCCTCCCTGTCTCATGCAACTGATACTCAGCAAGGGAAGCAGTGACCCTCAAAACCCAAATTTTGAGTGGCCAGGCCTCCAGGATCAGACAAAACGAGAGGAAGAACTGTCACAATTGTCTACAAGTAGCAGTGTTCTTGGCTTGGGCCCAAAATACCAGGAATATTTTCATTAATAGGGACAATGATAAATAAAATAGGAAGTGAGATAAGAGGTCATTGCCTAAGGAGACAAGGTTTTTCTTCTCATTTTTACAACTCTCCAAATGACCCACAAAAGGAAGTGCAGGCAAATAATATTTTAAGTTCCAGAATGTGCTTTCACTTTTCCAAGCAGGATTGCCTACAGATAAATCCAAGAGGGAGGTCATTACATTGAATGGAAGATATTTAGAATAGGCGGCTTCGCCCCATGTAAAGCAATTGTAAGCCTTTCTTTGTGTTTTAGAAGTTTTTAGATAAATAGTCAGACTCAATTAAGCTCTATAACTTCAAGAGATGGTGCTTCTAAGGAGTTACACAGTAGGGACTGCAGACGTGGGATTCTGCGGTCTGTTAACAGGTCTGTGGGAGGGCTGAGAGAACCAGCTATTGTGCTTCAATCAGCAACAGAGCCTACAGTGCCACCGTCAATTTAACCATGGAGCTTTAGAGTGCGGATGGGGACAAATGGCTGTGTGAAACAGAACTTGAGAAAGGGGCAACACATTTAGTATGAAAGAATTAAGGGTTTAGACACAAAGACAACCACAGAAAAATTTTTTAGAAATAGACTTAAGGTTTGAGGATTGACAAGAGGAGACATGGCAAATGTTGCTGCAGCTAATCTCATATTTGGTTAAGAGCATAGGTCATAGAGCCAGACTGCCTGGGATTGAGTGCTGGCCCATAAATTTAACTACTGCGTAATCCTGGGCAAGTTACTTCCACTCTCTGTACCTGCCTCAGTTTCCTCATTTGCCACGTGAGGCAATTATAACACTATCTACCTCACATTGGCTTTTGAGGTATTCAATGAATTAACACATGTAAAGTTTTTCCAATGGTCTCAATACTTTTGAAAAAGTGCTCAATATTTAACTAACACTGTACCCAGAACTTCCCCTAGTAATAAGTAGTATTTACTTAACACCTACTAGGTGACAGAACTTATGCAAAGTAATTTATGTATTATGCTTGCACTTAATAACTCTATGGCATAGATACTATTATCACCTCAATTTCACCCATAATGAAATTGCAGCACAGAGCAGTGAAGAAGCTTGCCCAAGGTTACACAGCAAGTCAGTGGTGCTATCAGCATTCAAATCCAGGCAGTTTGACTCTAGGCATGACACACTTCATCACTGGGCTGTACTATCGTTAAACTTGCCATAGCAAATAGTGGACATAAACAATGTCCTTCCTTTTAAGTCTGTTTCAGTGGGTTTAGGCTTCTCAACAACAGGGGTTTTAGTGAATTTCTTACATCTTCCTAGTACCTTGCAGATCACCTTGACTGAAGTGCATATTTGATTAGGTAACTGGCTAACTGGTTTCCTGCCCTTTGTTAATTGCACGTGCTAAGCTCTATGACTCCTGCCTGTATCCTAAAAGCGCATGACAGAACTCATGCCATCCCTCATGGAGCAGTCCTCCTGACGCTGCTATAGTTCCCCGTCCCTCACTGTGTCACCCCTCCCCCATATCCCAATAAAGGGTCAGTCACTGTTCTCTCTGTTCATTCACCTTCCCTGTCGTCTGTCCTCTTTGCAGCACTCCCACTCCATGGCCAGCATGGGGAGGATCACAGGAGACTTTATTAAAAACAATAATGGAGGAGACAAGAGAAATAAAAAGGAGAGACAGGCCGGGAGGTCCCTTTGAATCTTTTTGTCTTGCCTGGTCTGAGGGCTGCCTTGCCACCTCTGCTTTCCTGCTTTTAATCTCAGAAGTCTCTAACGTGCAGAATGAGCAAAGTGGGGGTTGAAAAAAGCAAACCATTTGGAAGCCAGAAAAAATATTAGAACTTTCATTTCTAAAACAATAAGAAAGTTAATAATAAATTCATATAAGGCCTAACATTGGAGCCTTCACACCATCAGTATATTAAGCGGCCGTGCGTCATTCATCTGCTAAAAAAAAAAAAAAAAAAGAAAGAAAAAGCTCCAGAGAGCTAAAGAAATTGATGGGGCTGCCTCACTTGATTGTCCTCTTTCAGCACATTATGATATAGCACAGCTTAGGTGTATTTGGGAAAATGGACTCATGGATTATTTTATATAGTTTAAACTAAATTAATCTTTACAACATGGACAAGTGTCTTAAAAAACACAAAAATACTGGCACATGTGTACAAGAAAATAGCAGTTCTTGAGATTTCTATTCTTGGTAAGTGCCATGTATTAGAAGTAAAAAAACAAGGTTAGCTAAGTAGATCTAACAAATCATCAAAGAATTTTGAAAATATCAAAATTCCTCCTTGAAATTCAGATTTTCTTTCACTATTCTTGACAATGAATTCTGCTTGAAGTGAATAGTATCCTTTACAATATGAGGCAATCATCAAACACTACATTCTTAAGGTAAAAGTAGATAAGTGTACACTATCATACAATTGTATAATTAAGGGATTAGATAAATTATAGAATTTGCCGCTAATTAACCAAGAGTACTCTATTATCTTATCAAATTCGTGTCATGTGAAATATGGGTGGGCCTCAGTATTTCAAGAGTCTAAAACAATCTGCATTTGTTTTTGAAATTTACAATTGGTACCCTTAAACTGCTTTCTGTAAGGCAGATTTGGATGTTCTTACAACAGCTTGGCAACAAATTCAAACTATCGAATGTAATGTTTCTTTGTGCCCACCAGTAGCTAGGTTGGGGCAGCTTTACCTAACTAATATTTGATTATTTGAAAGTTTTCTTGCAGCTATTTTGAAACTATGTTCCTTTGGACATATGGGATGCCCTGAGGAATGCTCTTGGCGGGCCAAGGGAAGAGGGTTTAGAAGGAGGCCTCACTCCACTTCTTCTGTAACCTCTCCATTTGTTTCTAGATATTAAACTTCTGCAGAATAATTCATTTGAAAATCAGGTTCAATTGCCAAGAATTATTTAAAATTCATCAGTTCATTGATTCAAAAATATTGTCTTTATTATTGACATTTTAAGTTATTAAATATTCAACTTATTCAATAAACCCATTCATTTATTCTACAAGCATTAGAACAACTATCACCTTACACCTTTGTTCTTATTATTTAAAAACTGAGTAGAATTAGAAAATAATAAGAAGACTGATAATACTGGTAATAAGGTTACAATTCTCACCCCTTATATCTGTGCAATTAAAATAAGGTGGATGTCAAGACCTGCTGGATGGGGCAAACCTTGAGCTACAATAAAAACCTACTGAACTTTAATCTAGTCAGCTCTATATCAAGAGTGAAGACAAGAACACTGTTAAAATGTTTTATGAAATCCTGGGGCTATCTTTCATCTTTAAGGGTTTAGAGAAGAACTATAATTTGGGATTTTAAAATATTTATTGGTTCTCTGGGAATGGAAAGTCTCCAATAATCTTGAAGGGTCAAGCATTGTAATTTAACTTATTTAACCTTCAGAAACAAAGTGGAGACTACCAATAAAGCATACTCCTTCCTAATGAATAGAGCTACACACGTCACTAAACTTTACAATATGCCATCCTTCAAAATTATCATAAGCCATTTCGTTGAAATTTATAGTAAGTTTACCTATCTGATGCCAGTGAGTTTGGTCGCTTATAGGTACATATTACTAGTGATTTAAGATATTCAGATTTTTTTCACTTGCATTTTATTCATATTTCAGCTGCTGATTTACTTCAGACACATCTCAATGCCTGTGCTAATTTGCATGTTTTTTCAAGAGTTCAACACAAACTTAGGAAACACATTCCTAGATAGACCTCTAATAAGTAACCTGCACAGTCATGTAGTATAGTATAAACAAGTAACAACAGTTATCTTACTCTATATTTTTCAGTACTTACTGACAAAAGAAAAGATCTTCATAGGCCTAAATGCATTCTGGATGAAATTATTAGCTACTTTCTCTGTTCAAAATCACCTTTTCATTTGCCTGAAGGAAAAAATTCAGATTATTTGAGCAGACAACTAAGACCAAATGAATCTAAAGCTGTCTCACTTCTAATTATTTCGAATTAGATAAGAGTATTCAGGTATAGATCCTACATGGAAATAGCCTCCAAATGTAAAAAGAAGATAATCCATGGAGGGCGTCATTCTTTAAAAACCTCTTTGATAAGAGAGGGGGCACATCTTTTGTACACATTGTAAGAAGATTTAAACATGGAGATGCCCTCCCTCCCTCAGACCATGGGGCCAAAACCAAAGGGGGTTTGGAATTTCCCAACTCCACCGCCAAAGATAATCTTGTATTGGGACAAAAGTCGAGGATGACTCAGAATGTAATTAGGGTTGTGCATCTAAGCAAATGACACAATATAGCTTGCGGTATTAAAAAAAAAAAAAAAGAAAAGAAAAGAACACAAGGCCCAGGAAAAGGCTGCTAATGTTTCCACACAGAGACAAGGCTGTGGCAGAATGAAAACAAAACCTCCTTAATTAGCAAATTATAGCACAGGGGCTGATAAAACTCTGTGTTTTGTAGCTGAGCTACCCACTTATCGCTCCTCCCCTCTCATCATCTGCACAAGTGAGAGCACTTCTAATGTTTATACTTAAAACAAATGACAGGGGGGAAAGGTTTCTAATAAGAGGCTGAGCTGAAGCCCCATTTCTAAGAAAATAGAATGGCTCTAGTGTTTTGTCAGCATTCTTGCTAATGCCACAACCAACAGGATGAAACAGGCACATAGCACAGAAGATCCTGTAGCCTAGACTTGTTTATCCACAGTCTCCTGGTCTGTATTGTTATTCAGGTGCTTTTTTTTTCTTTTCTGATATGTATCTGCTTTAGGAATATTTCCCTGTTCTTGTGATGATGGGCAGGAGAAAGAAAAGACATGAAATTCCCTTGCTTGTGTGCCTCTAAAATGTCACCTCACAGCATGTCCAGACACCCAGCCAAGAAATGGCTTAGTCAGGCTCTCTGCCAACTCGCATGAACCTGAAGATTACTGGGCCTCCTGGAGGGCGATCTTTTTCCCACACAACAAACCTTACAATCTACCTTGCAATGGTCTCAATACTAATACTAATTCCTCTTGCAATATAGGGCAGGGGTCAGCTAACTTTTTCTCAAAAGGGCTGGATATTAAGTATTTTAGGCTCTGTTGCAACTCCTCAATTCTGCTTTTATAGTAGGAAAGCAGCCATAGACAACACATAAATGAATGAGTGTGGCCCTCTTCCAATAAAACTTTATTTACAAATGCACAGACAACATATAAAGGAAGGAATGTGGTTGTTCTTAATAAAGCTTTATTTACAAACAGAGGTGGCAGGAAAGATTTGGCCCAAGGGCCATCGCTTGTTGACCCTTGATAGGATGGAAACTTGGAATATTAATAAAATTTCTGCCATTATGTAGTTAAAAAGGTAATATGTAAAATATAGTTGCATCAAATTTCATCCATCAATTTGATTATAGTCCAAATCTGCTCATGGACTTCATTTATTTCCCTATTTATTAAAAAATAATAAATAGAGCCAACTATGCTGTAAGCATTGTGCTAGAAAAGTCCATCTGCTACCAGAAATGATAAAAAAAAAGAAGAATAAATAAAAACTAGTGAACAAGACAGGTTCAGGATGTACCTCATACAGCATAGTGTCTATGAAAATAGAGAGTCACTCATTCTGCAAATATTTATTGAGGTTCTACCATGTGTCATCCACTCTTCTAGGTAGAAGGTATACTGCATCAACGAGATAGACAAGGATGCTGCTCTAATGGAGTTTGCATTCTTAGTAGGTGGAGACAGAATAAATAATCTGACAAACAATAAGTTACACAGCATTATGCAGTAGCAAGTACCATGAAGAAATAAAACAGTATAATAAGGTAGAAAGGCTCTTAGTAAAGTGGGGAAGGTGGTAGGTAATGGTGCTCAGAGATTTTCTGAGAAGACTGCTGAGTGAAGACCTGAATGAAGAGAAGTAGCCAACCATGCAAAGATCAGGGGGAAGAATTTTCTGAGCTGAGTAAACAGCTTGTAAAGTCCCTGAGGCAGGAATGAGCCTGTCTGTTGGAGAAATAACAAGAAGGCCAATGTCACTTGAGTGTCTGGAATGTCGTTTGAAGGTAGTAAATGATGGGGCCAGTGAGAGGTGTGGGGCAGATCATATAAGACCTCCTGGTAAGAATTCAGATTTTATTCCTATGTAATGAGAAGTTGTAGGAGGATTTTAAGGGGGGAAATGACATTCTTATTCATTTAAATTACATTAAGCCAATACCTTTATATGAGAGGAGTGCTATTAAAAGAAAGCTCAATGTGAAATGGTACAGTCAGGGGTAAGGAAGAACTGTAATTGCCCATAGAAACTCATAGAAAAGGACCTACTTGTCATAGCCCTAAAACCTGAGATCTCTCAATGGAGACAGTTTACCAAAAGGCTATTATAACACTAACTGCCTAACTTCTGGGGCTGAAAGGGTTTTTTTTGGATCTTTTGATTCTAAAATGTAACAAGCAACCAATAATACCTAACTATTTGTTGAAAAGTTAATACAGATTCTGAAGGGCTCTTACTTGGCTTGAAAATCAGAGGTCTATTCTTCAAATGAAGTTGATGGGGACATTTCTACAACTCGATTTAAAAGATCATTATTTCTATTAATCTTTCTCAGCAACTGCTACTTTTCCCAATCTCTAGGCATAAATTGTGCATGTATCTTATTTTCACATTTAGTGACAAATTATTAAAATCATACTTACTAAATATCTACTTTATTTTTTTTGAGATGGAGTCCCGCTCTGTCATTCAGGCTGGAGTGCAGTGGTGCGATATCGGCTCACTGCAACCTCCGCCTCCTGGGTTCAAGCCATTCTCCTTCCTCAGCCTCCCTAGTAGCTGGGATTACAGGCACACACCACCAGGCCCAGCTAAGTTTTTGTATTTTTAGTAGAGACAGGGTTTCGCCATGTTGGCCAGGCTGGTCTCGAACTCTTCACCTCAGGTGATCTGCCCGCCTTGGCCTCCCAAAGTGCTGGGATTACAGGTGTGAGCCACCATGCCCGGCCAATGTCTACCCATTTCACACATTTAGGAAGTTCCCACAAATGTGAAAATAAAACATAAGAGCATTCTCTCTGACTGTTGCACAGCCACCACCGGCCACCAAAACAATAATATACTGGTGAGAATTAAGTTCTCATGTGCACATATTATACAGATGTATATTATTATAATTAAGTTCTCATGTGCACATATTATACAGATGCATATTATTATAATTAAGTTCTCATGTGCACATAGTATACAGATATATACATATTATACAGATGTATGCAGTAAATGGCTCCCTACTGTACTGAACAAGAAATACTAAGTTCTTGTGCTTATAGAAGTACAAAACATTATTGTACAAAGGAATATCTAGCTGACCCTCAAGTAGCCTAGTGCTAACATTTAAGCAAACTTTAGCATCTTAAAGTAGTTACAAGGTCCCTTAATTTTCTCTATTTTATAGTTACCACTATACACTTGAGCACTTGATTTCTTAAAAACTGATTATTACAATAACAAAAAATTAATCCAGACCCTTAATGAACATGTTCAGAGGTATAAAAATGGATAAGCGACATTTACTACACTTGAGGAACTCACAGTCTAGGTGGGAAAACAAGCCTAGAAACAAACAATTAAAACAACCACCACAACAACTTTGAACTACAGCGTTAACATGATACAGTCAATGTACTGTGATGACATTTGAGAACTCAGCCTGGGAGGGTAAGTGGAGTGTGGGTAGATTTCCTGGAGAAACTGGCAACAGAGCTGACCCTTAAAGAATAATTAACAAGATGAATTGGAGTGACTAGAGAAGTTTTTGAGATTCTAGATTACTGGTTAAATATAATTTGAATAATTAATAACCACCTACTCTGGACCCAATATTGTTTTAACTAGTATTAGGACAAAAATAACCGTAGGTTATAGTCCTTGCCTATAGGACAACTTACAATCTATTGAAGAGGTAAGGTGTATACCTCGAATAAAATACTGACAGTAGACAGTAAAGTGCAGAATGCAATAGATAATGCATTCATTTTTTCATTTAACACATATTTATTGTATATCTGTTATAAATATGTTATATACTCTTCCGGGTACTGAGGTTATGACATTGGACAAACACACAAGGTCACTGGCCTCATGGAGGTCACATTCTAATGGATATTAATAGGGATTAATATATATGTAACATATGGGTTTAAAAAAATCGCCATCATCAATGTGTTTTGGGTAATAGCATTTCAAATCTTAACTCTGAAGAAAAGAATACAATATGCAAATAGGGGACATCCTTAACCAAAAAATATTGTCAATAGAAAAACAGCTAAATAGTCCAGTAAAATCTTTGTATTTCTTAAAATATTCTGGATGGCAATTCATAACTATATTTTCCATTAATAGTCATCAATTTTAGCTAGTGTAAAATATTTATAGCAAATAGACTATTGTTTTCTGTTACAAGGCATTATTGACTCAATTTATTTAAACTTTTAACAAAAAAAGACATCATTTGGCAAAAGCAAAACAGATCTTCTAAGGATTCCCCAAATCTTAGAACATTATACATATTTAAATCTAAATATTTTAAATGTACATCTTTGTGAACTTTTTGAGATGTGGGAGACAGAAAACAATAGTTCACAAAGTACAGGATGTGGGCTAAATGTTTCACTGTCATAGAGAGGTAGGGAGAGATCATAAGAAAGTGACAAAGACACAGAGGCCAGTTGTATTTATCATTACTTATCTAAGAGCTGGTCACTCTCAGGTATTTACTATGACTTGCTAATAATTCCAAAAAGAGCTGTATTACAGAAGAGATCAAACCAGAAACACACCCAGGTGTTTCACAAAATAAAACTATGATGTTAGGTATATTATTCACACCACTCTTCCTGGTCTGAGATGTCACAATAATGCTATCAACCTACCTCATTTTAATGGACAAGTGATTATGGAAAGTTGATTTCTTTGAATTAAATCCATCACATCAAGAAAGCAGTGCCATAACAGTTCCAGTATTTATGGTGACCCACAAATCATTTGCCCCCTTGCATGCCTTGCTTCTCACCCTGTTCAGTTGTAAGACCAGAAAAGTTGAGGAAGGAGGTTTCCCTTCATGGAAGGGGATGGATTAACATAATTATCATATAGCTTCATTTAGCGTTGATAACACATCTATTCTGCCTCAAAACCTTTCCTGATAGCGATGCCATGAGCTGCATAATAATCACTGTGCTTTGATTAATTATTTTGCCAAATAAATGGATAAATTAATTTCACCTACATACACTGATAGCCTCAGTTTCTGCAGGGTGTTGCTTCTTCCTATGGCAACTACTTGGAATCAAAATAGAAGTAACACAAATTGCAGTACTGAGCATACCAAATGGTTACAGTAAAAAGATTTCCATTTCAATTATCAGAATAAAAATATCACATGAAGTTTAGAACTTGGAGTGAAGAAAACTCCTAATTAAGGGAAACTTATGAAAGCCTTTAGCAAGTTCTTTGCTGAATGCATTTTTTGGTTTCTGGATCCTCCAACCAATCACATTGACAATGACAAAAGATATGCAAATTTAAACTGACAATAGTCAAGCCACATTGCTCTGACTCATACCAATAGGGACGTTTTCAGCATATATTCAGCTTGATTTTTACACTTGAAAGGGTCAATGTAACCAAAGAACATTTTAATAGTTATTCTTGGCTATAATCTGAAAGTTATCCCATAATCATTGACCAAGAACAATGCAAACAAGAATCAAATTTATTTTGCAAAATAAATTAACATATGAAACACGTGCATGATTTAAGCCCAGCAGAATTATGTGTTTACCCTGTCACTGCTGAATAATTGCATAGCAACAAGAAATATGCATTACTATGTTTGAATCACTATTTTGATTATACGCTTTAAGCAAACAAAACATTACGTTTTTGGTAGAATAGATCATTCAGGATAACTTGGGACTAAATTTTCCTTCCCGTTCCCTCAAAGAATCCAGACTAATATATAATGATTGAATTCTCACTAAAAACTATACGGATGGTGTACTGAAGAATAATAACAAGCTGTTCAACCAAAATCATTTGTTTACAATGGAAATAAATTTTACCAAAGAAAAATACAAACATCCTATTATAAACTACTACTGAAAGTAGTGCCTAAAATTTCAGCTACAATTGTAAAAAAACTGAGAGTTCTGTTTGCTTTTTATTCTTCTGCCTACCTACTGATTGCCTATTACAGTCCTATAGTCTGTAATAGAAAGATTACAATATCAGCTTTGGAAACTGTAGAACTACTAAGTTCCAGTTAATGTGTCAAATAAAATAACAGTGATCTTAGTTCAGTCCCTAGTGGACAAAAGTAGAATAAGTATTACTTGGCATGATTCAGCAGGCAGTGACCTAAGTGAGCGTGACCACACAGGAACAAAATAGAGCATTTGTCCTTTCCCTATCTTTTATCTTTTTAAAGGGATTGCCCGGTTAACAGACTAACTTAAAGAAGCCTGATTGCATACCTATCTACATGTACCAAGTGAATCCATTAACAAGGGAGAGCAGCTTTTCACAAATTGAGACATTGCCTCCCTTCTAGTGGCATAGTCAGTTGAATATACTTATTCTCGGCTGCCTATTATTAAACAGAGTGCAAAGACAGAATGAATTGCAGAAGTGTGTTCATAATTTAATAGGCTTATCTTCAACAAAAACTTAAATGGTTTGTAGATAAATAACTGGATAAACTATTCGATTTGATTTCTATAAATTGAGATTACATTCATACTCAACATTAACATTCATCAAACAACATGGATACTTAAACTCGCCAGGTACTGTCTCTAACTACAATGCCCTGAGAAGGGAGGTATTTCAGGAATATAGTAGACTACATGCTGCGTTCAGCCCATATCTGCAGGTGCATGTCTTCCTCAACAGCCAGCATGCCCTCATCGTGAGCGAGCAACCCCTTTCCGACAGTTAACATCACAATGTATCTTTTTAATTTTTTTTTCTCAAGGACAGAAGAAAAAAATATTTAACAGAAATCAGTCTACTATTCTACCACTTGCTGAAATTAACAGTTCCCTTTACATAAATATACAATTTCTCCAACCAAATATCATATTTTATATTTACTCTCACTTCATGTTAATTTTTATAAAGGTTAAAAAAACAAATACTTTGTGATGATTTGCCACCCCAGCGGCACAAAATTTTCTGGTGCAAAATCGATTTGATCTTATTAATTAGTATTGTCATTATGATTTATTTTTCACCAACTTGCTTAAGAGGTACATACTTTCTTTCTTAAGGTAGTGTTTTGACAGAGAGACCCTTAATGCTGAACTTTAGAAAAGAGAAACCAAAAATGTCATAAAATTTACCAGGGCTAGACACACAAACGGGGTGCCCCCACACATTCATAGGTTTGCGCAAGCCCCCAAACCTTGGCTTACCCAGGAAGCCAAACCCAGACAGCCGTCTTGCAATTGCAAACACTGCCCCCCTGGAGCAAAAGGTAAATACACAAATGCTCCCCTAAGGAACTTTAAGTTAGCTGCAGTGCAAGAACGGAAAAAGCTCCGTGCTATTAGAAACTGAAAGCAATCACTTACTTTTTGCAGCCACTGAGTATAATTTTCCATCACATGTTCCAGATGTTGAAGTTTCTGGGAAGAGAAATCCGGTTCCACGTGTGGAGCATCTCTCTGCAGAGCGTTTGTGTTGTACTGGTCTGTCGTACTCTCACGACAGTTCCCATCGTGTTCTGGAAGAATGAAAGTGTAGGCACATTGCCCATGTTGAATCCGGTTATATCTTCTCCCACTGTTTTCTGGACTTCGGCGCTGATTGCTGCACCCTATGTGAGTCAGAATGGCAGCGAGGAAAGCAAAGGAAAGGAAAACTGTCATTGTACTGCCAGCACTCTCCTTCCGTGCCTCTCGCAAAACTTGCTCCTTTCTTCTGACCTCTAAAACTAGTTCTTTATTTCAGGTAAAACTGCTTGTTTGTTTGACTCTTTCCCCCTCAAAGAAAGCGTTTGAAGAAGAATCATAGAAAACTAGCCATTTGTTAGCTTTGTTCTAAAATTTTAAAATTTTTTATTTCACTGCAATGATGTTTTTCTTCGTTAAAACTTGAGATATTTATTGCATAGTAGCTGAGATTTATTGTTTCCTCTCTGTGTGACCGTTCAGCATGGAGCCTGCCTGAGTCAGCTGCGTGTACATATTCTAGACCCTTTCCTCTACCCTATCTGCTGCAGATCTGCTATTTTCTCCCAGACCTCAGTGAGTTTTATTAAGGTTGCACATCCAAGCCAAGCTGGAAGCAGGCAGCCTTTCACAAGATGACTTGACAGGAATGCATGAGTGTGCCCCTATACTAAGGATTGCTGATGGCTTAGGGCGGCGGGATCGTCTTACAAATTGGCTAGATGCGCATGACCTCGATCATGTATGGCCCTCCCGCCCCTTTCCGCAGACAATTGCCTTGAGCCTTTAGCAGATTCATGGCAAATCAATAAATAGAGCAGTCCACCTTAATACACTTTTGGTGTGCATGCTGACCTACTAAAATATAGCAAACTAGCAGTATGTTTTTAAAGTTACTATTTAGTCGAGGGACCCTAAGAAGAAAATTGGCATAATGTCCAATGAAATTATTTTTGATAGAGAATGATAAACCCATATCATTATTAAATGTCTTTAAAAAACCTGTATTCTTGACTCTGAGGAAAAATATGTTAAAAAACAGTTTTTACAGATGGTATTCTTTCATTGTATTCACTTAGACTTTTAGGAGTTGAAGAAAATAATCAGAGAGGATCAAATTAGCAAGAAAATTAGCATCATTTGTTGCTCAAAGCAATATGTTGCACAAAGCAATATAGTATGTGCATATTAAAGAGGGTTATCTAAGTACCTTTTGGTATAGGGGTCTTAAATGAAACTGGTGTCCTGATCAGAATGCAACCCTTCATGTTCTGTGTATATAAATTGAGCAACTTCCCTACAAAAACAATGTGGCTACAATTTAAAGCAGTGGCTTGAGAATTATTAATTCCTGTGGTATATCCTAATCCTGTATTTTACAAGGATCTCTTTGGTGGCTATGGCTGTCTTTAACACTGGTGTGGAAGTTCCACATAAAAACCTCCTGTGGCTGCACAGACATACTATGTGAGAACAAGCATATATCAGGTGTGCTAACAGCCAGCAATGGGCTGTACAGGAGACATCTCTGTGCTTCTGTGAAGGAAGAAAGAAAAATTATCAGAAGATGATTTCCCAAAGGCAGCGTATAAACATTTGAACAAAGGGACCCATAAACATAAACAGGCAATAATTGTAGAATTTAGGGAACGGCTTTGAGATCTTTACTAGATGCAGAAAACCTGAATTATGAGTTGGGATTTTCGTTAGGAACTGGGAGGGCTTTTAGGCAACTGCAGTCATGGTGTGAAAACAGAAGCCACAGCTGTCATCTCCCATGTCTTGGAAGGAGAACAGGGCAGTGGGTGAAGGTCCGTAGTGGTTAGAGATGGGCATTTAGGGAGAAGTTAGAGGAGAGGTCAAAACAAATTCCAGAACAAATGCGATTTACTTGGGGAAAGAAACCTTGCCGAGATTCATCAGTCCTTTCCACACCAAATAACAAATTTCTGATTGGACAGATATGGAAGCAAGTTATGCCAAACACAGCAATAAAATATTTGAACCACTTTTGCAGCCTCTTGAACTTTTGCGTGTCTCCTCATTGAGTCAGGTATCACTCCTGTGCAACAATAATAATGGCATGCATTAAGACCTTACTGTTTTCCAGGCGAAGCACTCCTTACACACTATCTCACTTAATCATTCCAACAAACCTAAGATGACGGATATTATGTTTAACCCCATTTTATCAATGGGAAAATTGAGTCACAGAAAGGCTAACAGGATGTAATTCACAGAGCTGGCCAGTGATGGCGCCAGTATGTGAACTCAGGCAAACTGACTCAGAGCCTGTTTCAAACCACCAGGCCAGCCTGCTTTTGGAAATCTCTGCAAGGAATGAAAGCAATTTCAAAAGCGCTCCAGCTGCATTGATTTACAGTCCTAAACCAGGAGAAGTGACGTACCTAGAAGAAAAAGCACTGTTAAAAAAAGAGTATCTCTCCAAAGTGATTCAGGCCTTTTCCAGCACACGCGTGCACGCGCACACGCACACACACAGTGACAGGTAACCTATGCACAGCCACAAAGATGAAGTGCACTGGCAAAATGCAGGTTGTCTAAGAACACTTTCCAATAATGCTTGATTTGAAAATTATCCATGGAAAGAAGAGAGTCCAAACCCGACACCTACAAGTGTTTTGCGAAGAACTAAATACAGCAGAAAATTGGCAGAAGACTAACGGATGAGTGGTGAGGTTTCTATTAAAGTGCTCCTGTGTTTTTAAATAGCCGAGACTGTTAAAAATCTGTTCCTCTACGTGTGTGTCTGTGTACGTCTCTGTGTCCTTATCCATGTGAATTTTCGCAATTAGAATAAATGAAAAGCAGGAATGCACAATTTCCTGAGGGAAAAGTAGACAACTAAGAAAGAGAAGCCTGAAATGCAAATAAAAAAGGAGGGGTCGAGGGACAAAGAGACAGAGAAAAATGTAGAGACTGATTTATTTCTTTTGCAGAAAAACAAAATCAACCTTAAACCATAACACTGGAAGTACTAGTGTCATTCTGAAAAAAATGTCTGAAGATGAATTTTAAGTAATTAGAAAACACAAGGATGTGCAGAATTGACTCCAGTGTTTTTGGAACTCCAGTTAAGGAGACTGTAGGTACATTTAAGGATCCTGACACACTAAAGATAATATGTCTTTGGGATCATGCATCTAAGCAACAGCAACACTGTTGTGAGTTGCTGATTATTCAGAAATGGGGCAGAATTCAGGATGCATTAAAATTTAGGGAGTAGGGCTGGGTTCAGTGGCTCATGCCTGTAATCCCAGCACTTTGGGAGGCCAAAGTGGGAGGATCGTTGGAGACTAGGATTTTGAGTACAGCCTGGGCAGCATAGGGTGACCCTCCCTGTCTCTACCCAAGATAAAATAAAATAAAAATTAGCCAGGTGTGGTGGCACGCCCAGGACCTGTGGTCCCAGCTACTCAGGAAGCTGAGGTGGGAGAATCGCTTGAGCCCAGGGGGCTGAGGCTGCAGTGAGCCATGATTGCCACTGCACTCCAGCCTGGATGACAGAGTGAGACCCTTTCTAAATAATAATAATAATAATAATAATAATAATAATAAGCGAGTAATAAGAACAAGCCAATTAAAATTCATCTACCACACCTCCATGAAGGGTAAAATATTTCTAAAGAACTAAACAGTTCTGTTCAATTGAGTTCTGTTCAATTGAATTCCGAAAGCTTGAACCCAAAAGCTTTGTGTTTTATTAGAGCTCTGGAATAAGGAAGTATAGGCTTTAAGGTTCTGATCTCATATTTACAAAGAGTCCTAGTAAATGTCCCACTCAGTCTGAAATTTCCAAAGGGACCAAGAGCCATTTATACCAGAACTTAATGTGCCTAAATCTATCCTAAGAACCAGTCTTTGATAATTCTTTGGTAAAGCTTTCTTAATTTCTCCAGGTCCAATAAATGCTCTCCGTGTTAAATTTCAATAACCTTCTCCTCATGTCTCCAAAACTGCACTGCTCACGTTGCTTGCTAATTGTTGCCTTTTTTTTATCTGTCTCTTCCTTTTGCTGTGAGCTGCTAAAGTGATCTTCTCTTTGTCATCATTGATTCCTCAACATTCACTGTGCACTTTGTCTGAAGGAATGAAAGAATAAGCAAATAAATGAATGAGCTGATTAATGACTCGATGCAACTTCCTGACTCTCTATCTGGTTACTACATGACTGGCCACATTCATTGCATTTGTTGAGTGAGTTTGCCTAGAATCCCTAGGCATGAAGAACTGAGGATAAAGCCAAACTTATTCTAAAGAATGAGTTAGACACAAGAGCAAAGTACAATGATAATTCATAGTATTATTTAACGCTTAACAAATAATTTTCTCATCTAATGTTTACAGAACCCCCATAATTATGTAATATTATATATTATTATTCCCATTTTGCTGATGAGAAATGTGGAGCCATAGAGATTAATCGCCCAGGATCTATGATCTCTTAGGAGGCAGAACAGGAATTTGATCCTCAATCCATCTAACTGTGAGGCTCACATTCATTTCCCACTGAGCTATATTGTTTATGACAATACTTCAGTATTGAGAAAATATTTATTAGAATTTAGGGAACAAGAACAACATAGTGACTTCCCCCTTCAGAGGTCCCTTTCCTCTGAAACCCAGGGCTTTCACAGATTCATGTTATGATCTTCCAAAACAGGGATAATATTAAATCAGGATGCACCAGTATGGTAAGATATGCTTACCAACAGCCAATCTGATTAATCGGATTATACTTTAGAAATATTCTAAATGGTTGGTCCTATGCCATGTCATCTGTTAGATATCTTGATCATCACTCCTGCTCTACAATAAAATCAAAATATATGAAAAAAATAGTATTTATTTCTCAAAAATACCACCAGGCAATGAGATTCAAGGAAATAGTCCTCTGGTATTTATACAACCACTTATAGGGGAAAAAGGGGTGGGAAAGTATTCTCCTACTTTGTGTTCTGAACACAATGTGATTCACCACACCAAGGGTGCCATATTCTATGACTCTGCTCAGGCACTTTTAGGGATCAAGACTATCATCAGGCCTATAGAAGTGGCAGCTCTATCTAAAAGGAGGGAGGGCACTTGGCTGTAGCTCCTGGAAGCAGAGCCAAGACGCCTTCACTCAACTATGTAGGCAGCAAAGGTATCCACAACAGATGGAAATATCACAGGGGACAAAACCAAAAACAGAAGAAGATGGAGGATATCATCTGGTAACTGAAGGCACTTCATGAGTACATGCAAAATATCCATTTAGAACTCCCAGAATAACTGGGAGGATGCTACAAAAAGCTGGAAACACTGCAGCAAGTGGGATGAGGACGGGAGGCATATAGATAAGTGAGGAAAATAAAAATTATTATATAAATATTCCTCTGTCTTTTGATGACAGAAATTTCTGGTAATTGTTAGGTATCTTATTTGTTAAGTAGGTTTAATTTTATTTTATTTTTGAGACAGGGTCTCGCTCTGTCACCCAGGCTGGAGTGCAGTGGCATGATCTCAGCTCACTGTAGCCTCTGCCTCTGAGGCTCAAGTGATCCTTCCACCTCAGCCTCCCTAGTAGCTGGGACTACAGGCATGCACCATCGTACCCAGCTAATTTTTGTATTATTTTGTAGAGATGGAGTTTCACCATGTTCCCCAGGCTGGTCTCGAATTCCTGGACTCAAGCAAACCACCAGCCTCGGCCTCCCCAACTGCTGGGATTACAGGCGTAAGCCACCAGGCTCAGCCTGTTAAGTTGGTTTTAAACTATAGATAGGCAAGGTGGAAACCGCTGAGACTGAATTAATTTGCTCTACCTAAGAAAGGAAAGAAGGGATTAAGAGACTCAGGAAAAGATCTAGAAGTGGAGGACTGGAGCTAGAGAGGTTTAGAGATTCTGTGTCAGGCAGAGCTGCTGAAAGAGAGAGGAGGCTTGTGGCTGTGTGGCCATGAGAGACTTGGGAAGATATATCAAGTAAGGAGATTTGGAGTGAAATAATGTTTCCAGTGAGATCAAATTTGTCTTATCTGTTTCAGTAAAATATATACTTTGGGGCAAATGACTTCTTAAAGGTGAATAAGAGGAATTGAAGCATTGGTCTTTGCTTCAAGCATGGGAACAGCTAACATATGGATTACATAGACTATTAATGTGAATGCAATTGAAGTCATTTGTTTCAGGTTTGTTTTTCACACTAGATCAGAGTCCCAAATGCTAGAACTGTGTCTGTCTTATTGATCTGTCTGTCCCCTTTTCCTGGCACAGAGGATGAACTTTATAAATATCCAGCTGACTGTCTGATTCATTCACCTTAAATCTCAATGATGAGATGTGAAGACACAGAGCCAGTCCCTTACAAGTTTTCAGGTGCTAGACTTGCATAGGCCCTAGAGATCTCACTTTGTGGTGAGTCATAGAAGGCACCCAGAGTCCATAGATTCCAAAAGTCAATCCCAGCAGTGGTAGTGGAATAATACCTAATACTTCCAGCCACCTATGAACATTGCCACGGTTGAAAAACCATTCAAGAAACATCTCAGAAATACCTCTCAATGTGAGATTAGTTGTTAATTCTACAATGAAGGTAACTTCTACAAATACGCAAGCCAGAAAAGAAAACAAACAGCTGAGGACTGTACCATGCAGAAATACAGATGCCAACATTCCCCTCATATGAGAATGAAGAAGGATGGATTTCCACTGGAGACCCAGTGAGATTTTATTATAGAAAGCATATAAACTACTTTGCATTTACTAACTGCCTCCTTCTTTCTTCTCTTTTTCCCTACAGAAGTCTTGATTCCTAGATGAGAGCCAAATGCAAAGGCCTCTCTGTCTCAACTTTTCCAACTTCAGAAAGCACATGTATTTTACATGTTCTAAGAAACTCTCAAAAAAGAACAAGTAATTTCAAGAAATGCCTGGAATTACCATTTGATGGGTTATGGTAACCCAGTGGGACTTGGATAGTTCTTGTAACTAGTTCTTGTAGCCAAAGTACCCTCCGCTGAGAGTAACTCAATGATGTAGGACTTTCTGTTCAGAGGAAAAACTATGTTGTGGTCACAGAGTTGTTACAACCTCCACTCATGAGTTAAAAAAAGAATCATTCACAAGCATCGTAAACTCAGATTTTAAAAAATACTAGGGAAATAAGATCCTTAATGTTTTCTAAAATTGCTTGTTTTTCCTCTTTTAGTCTTATTTTTATACTCTCTCTTAATCTAATCTTACTTCTGATGTAATACTGTCTTATCTCTCTTTCCTCCTGCCAGATTGGATGAACTGTTTCATAGTGGTTAAGGTGGGAGGATACAGACTGCTTTGTTTTTGTTTTTTAATTTCTTGTCTATGCTAGTCCATGTTAGATGATATTAGACAAGACATTTAATTTTCCTAAGCTCAGCTTCCTTATCTGTAAAATGAAGACAGTAATAACAGTACCAATTTTATAAGAACGTTGTGAAGATTAAATAAGATAGTGGATATAAAGTACTGAGCACAGTGTACAGACCATATCCAAGTGCTCTCAATGTTAGTTCTTCTTTGTAAATGTGAGTTCTTTTTTCTGTCCTCAGAAATTGTGCTACTTTTTGCCTTGTTTAGTTGAATTTTATAAGTACATTTACCTAATTTCATTCCCTATCATTTTGCCCTCCTAAATGTTTAAAATTATTTCTGAACATCTTAAAAAATCACAAATTTAAGAAGCACATTTTAAAATGAGAGGATGCTCATGTTCACAATGATACTCATGTAAATAGCTCTGGTTTCTTGAGGGCAATGTTGTTCCTTACTGCTGCATCCCCCTAGCAGCTGAAACAGTGAATGCCTGTCACATAATTGGTGCTGGATAGGTATTTGTTGAATGAATGAAATGAGTTGGGGACAATTTAGTAACAATGTACTACTCTGGCTACTGAAACCAGAGAAACATCAAGTAGGGCAAACAGACATGTAAACCAACCACATCTGATAGTGAAAATTTTATGCCCTGGGAGCTATGGGGGCAATGTGGATACCATTTATGGCTTCATCACCATGCCTTGTTATCCAACTCATTTCCGGCCAATTCAACTGGATGACCTTATTTTCAAGAACTTCTTTTATGACTAGACTTGTGGCATATATCATTCCATTCTGTTTCCTCAGAGATAACGTGTTTGCCTCTGATACACTGAAAATGAACTGGAACACTCTATTATTAATCTTACATGAAATATGCAGTTTGGTGTGAACTGTGCATAAGGAAAAGATCTTATTTTATCTATATATTTTTTCCAAAGAAAATTTCACTCCCCTTCAGGCTATAATTCAGATTAGAAATTTGGCAATTAAATTAGAAAATAAATTCTGGTGGTACGTAAAACACTTAAAAAATATGATTGCTTAAACCAGGTTCTTAGTTCATAAACTGACCCATAAAGACTAGTCCTTTAATGATAACCATAAACAAAGAACCTATTTGGTCTCTGAAAAGTTTATACTTTCTTTTCCATTGATTACTCGTCTTTGTTCTTTCCTTTTGATCTTTCTCTTCTAAATAGCACAAATCTTTAAAGGCAGAATTGTGGCAATTAAAGAAAGGCTAGAATAGAAGAATAGAAGACAACCATGACTCAAACACGGGAAAGGATTGTCATAGCCACGTTGTTCCTCATAGTTAAATATTCCTTCCACTTGTGATATGTATAAATGGATCACTTTTAGCTCCAGAAGCACTGAACAGGCTGAATATTTTGCAAAATGTTTCCCAAATTTCTGTTACGTTTATACCACCTTCATGGTATTTGCCATGCCCTGTGTACTACTATGTACCTAGACAGTTTCCTTAACTCAATTTTAAACTGTCTACATATCTTAGGTTTAACCTAAACAATAGTATTGGGAAGAACAAGCACTTGTTTTTATATATTATATTATATATTATAATTTATATTAAAATAAGTACACAATATGAAAATGAGTATCTGCCCATGTGCTACCCCCCAAGTATTTCACTTCCCAGGGGAACAGGTACCATACGTTAGGAAATATTACTTAGTGCTATCAAGAGTAGAGTCATCCTCTCCTGCAAAATGAATAAAACGATGGCTCCTGTCAATATATCCATGGAAAAAACTGTTGTAGTTACAGTTCCTCAAGATTCGTTTGCCTCATGTTCAGAATGTTTGGTGATTGTTTCCATTCTGTAGTCTAATCAGAAATACAAAGGATGCTTTTGAATCCGAAGCTTCTGCATTTATGCTGCTAGTGAGCACATGAAGAACCTCCCTCAGTCCCACCCAGGGAAGTCATAGCTCCGATTTGCAATAGCCCTATTTACAGTGCTGTCCACTAACAGAAATGCCCAACTGAAGGCCTGAGCTTGCAACTAATGATTGACCAGGAATTTCAATAGCTCTTTTCTTGATTCTGGCATTGGAAAGAATAATACAGTTATTTAGTATCTGAAGAGTAAATCTTCACTCCTTTTCAGTCTTGCATTTGGAAGAGTGTTGGGGAAATAGTAAACAACTTTCTTCTCAAGAGTTGCATTCCCCTTGGAGAATTTACATTCCTTCCTGACATCCTTCAAAAAGCCATAAAAGTATATCAGTTCAAAGAGGAAAGGAGAGTTAATATTTAAAAGACCTGTTAGGAATCAATTGCTCTCAGTTTAATAAAAGCTACCATTTCTTGAGTGTCTATGATACATCCAGATATATATAGCAAGCTATGCTAATCATTGTGCTTGCATTATCTCATCTATAACAATGGTCACAACAACAAAATATAGGGCCTTTTATTACCATCATTTTACAGAGGGAAAAACAAACTTAGAGAAGCTGCAGGAAGGACTCAAACCCAGTGTTTTCTGAACCCAGACCAGAAGTTTTTAACCATTACATATATATAAACCCTCAGTCAGTCTTTTTATAGCGTTTGCTTGTTTAAATCCCCAAATTAATTATCTTCCTGATTTTAGGATAGATTTCCTTATTTGTTAATCCAATAAGAAGATAGAACTGATAGCCAATTAGACTAAAGAAGTCATAAGAATTGAAAAAGGAAGCTATCCCCCAAAAGTTAATAATTACAGTATATTTACTGTATGTCAAGTGCTTTACATACATTATCAAATTTAACCCTTAAAACAGTCATATCATACCAATTTCACAGATGAAGAGACTGAAGCATTCGAAATAAACTTGCCTAAGATTATATGGAAGGGACATTTTAACCAGGCCATTTGACTTAAGGGCCCAGACATCTTAATTAATGTGCTAAGGAAAGCTCTCTAAAATCGGTGGGGAAAAAAAAAGCATGTTTAAGGTACTTACATGTAGGACTGTAACCAGCTGTATCCTCATCTTCACTGGGTGCAAAGGACAAGATTCATTATTCTCAGGGTATGATTCCGGGAGGGCAGCTTAGCATCACCTGGGATCTTGTTTGTAATGCAAAATCTGGGCCCCACCCAGATCTACTGAATCAGAAACCTGAGTTTGGGTCATAGCTCCCTTTGAGAGGCCTTGCAGGAAATTCTGATGCAGGCTCAAGTTAGAGAATTACTGGTTTAATTCATGACTCTCTAACCCTAGCAGCACCTTAGGATCACTTGGGAGTTCTAGATAAAAGATGCCTGGGCTTGCCTCTAGAGATTCTAATTCAGTTGCTCTGAGATGTAGCCTAAACACTGGTAGTTGTAAAGATGGATCAGGTGATTCTAATGTGTTGCCATGGTTGAGAATCAGTGGCTTAATTGAAAGAGCTAACCAAGAAGAAATGCTGTAAAAAGAGCTGAGTTGGTTTAGTACCAAGAAATAAGGAGTAAACTTACTTGGATATGCCTGATATATTTCCAGAAAGTTCTTTACTTCTAGGATTATAAAACAATTCCCTTAGTGCCTTTAAAGTTTTGTATATTTAATTTCTGGAGCATTTAAGGACACAAAGATCACTGCATATTAAATAAACTGGACTCAAGAAACCTAATAAACTGGACCTCCATAGCTCGTATTGCTTTGTTGTTCTTGAAGAAATTTATCTACTAAATTTATATTTGTAAAGCCTTTAAAGAATAAAATATTTGTGTATTGATCACACGTGAGCACAATGTTGACTTTCATGTAATAGTTAACAATTGCTGTTATGACATTTTGTCTCTGTTCTCATGAACTGTTTTTATTCGTTTCTTCCAAAATAAGCAGTCACTTATTTTGCCTGTGTTCTTAACCCCCAATACTCTACGATCTGAAGTTTACCTAGGGAAAACAACAGTAACGAATCATCACTCTTCTCATATGACTCACAGAGGCTTTGGAGGTACTGATTGTACCCTTTGATTATATCATGTACATGGATTCTATATCTTTCACAAAGAAACCATGAAGTTTTAAAACAATTTTTTCTTATATCAAATTGGCACCGCATGTTTATAGCAACGCTATTTACAGCAGCCCAAACGTGGAAACAACCCACATGTCCATTAACAGATGAATGGATAAACAACATATGTTAAATCCATACAAATGGAATATTATTCAGCCAAAAAAAAGAATGAAGTACTGATACGTGCTACAACATGGATGAACCTTGAAAACATTATGCTAATAAGTAAAAGAAGCCAGACGCAAAAGGTCTTATATGATTCCATTTACATGAAACATCTAGAATAGGTAAATCCATAGGGACAGAAAGGAGATTAGTGGTTGCCAGGGGTTGTGGGTAGGAAGGAATGCAGAGTGACTGCTTATGAGTACAAGGTGTCCTTTTGGTCTGATGAAAATGTTTTGTAACTAGAGAGGGGTAATGTTTACACAACATTGTGAATGTTCTAAATGCCACTGAGTTTTGGCTTTAAAATGGTTAAATATAATGTGTGATTTCACCTCCATAAAAAAAAACCTTAAATAATTGACACCACATGTCTACACACTTGGCATCTGTGTTTTCTTTAGATTCTTATGGTATGTATTTAAATATGCATTTAAAAAAAACTTCTATTTTGAAATAGAAAGCTGCAAAGGTAAATACAGGGAGGACTTATGTACCCTTCACCTGATTTCCCCCACTGGTCACACCTTACATAATTATAGTATAGCATCACAATCAGGACTTGGACATTACTATACTATGAATGTATTGTTTTATGTCATTTTATAGAACATAGATTTGTGTACCACCACCAGATCCAAGATACAGAAATATCCCACCGTCACAAAGATCTCTCTCTGGCTATTCTTTTATAGTTATAACCAATCTCTCCTTGACACCATTCCTAACTCCTGGCAGCCACTAATCTGGTTTTTCATTTCTATAATTTTGCCATTTCAATAATGTTATATAAATGGAATTATGTAATCTCTTGGAATTGAGGGTTTTTTTTTTAAATTTATCATACTGTCCTTGAGATCTGTCCAAGTTGTATGTATCAGCAGTTCATTCCTTTATTGCTAAGTAATAATCCGTGGCATGTATGCACCACCGTTTCTTTAACCATCACCTACCAAGGGACAGTTTGTTGTTTCTACCTTGGGGCTATTACAAATGAAGCTGCAATGAGCAGTTGTGAACAGATTTTTGTGCAGGCATAAATTTTCATATCACTGCAATAAATGCCCAAGAATGTGACTGCTGGATTGTATGGTAAATGTATATTTAGGGGTTTTTGTTTGTTTGTTTGTTTTGTTTTTTGGGTTTTTTTTTTTCCTTTAGCCACAGGGTCTTGGTATGTTGCTCAGGCTGGCTGAGAACAACCAGGATTAAGCAGTCCTCCCAACTGAGCCTCACCCTAAGTAGATGGGACTATAGGCACATGCCTCTATGCCTTGCTTAGTTGTTTTTTTTTTTTTTAGATGGAGTCTCGCCCTGTCACCCAGGGTGGAGTGCAGTGGCGCAATCTCAGCTCACTGCAAGCTCTGCCTCCCGGGTTCACGCCATTCTCCTGCCTCAGCCTCCTGAGTAGCTGGGATTACAGGCACCCCCCACCACGCCCGGCTAATTTTTTTGTATTTTTAGTAGAGACGGGGTTTCACTGTGTTAGCCAGGATGGTCTCGATCTTCTGACCTCGTGATCTACCCGCCTCTGCCTCCAAAGTGCTGGGATTACAGGCATGAGCCACCAAGCCTGGAAGACTTGCTTAGTTTTTAAGAAATTGCCAAGCTGTTTTCAAGAGTGGCCATACCATTTTTACATTCCCCCCAGCAGTGTATGAGAGATCTACTTTCTTCATATCTTTGCCAGCATTTGATATTGTTACTATTTTTTTTTTTTTAGTTTTTCTAATAGTTGCATAGTAATATCTCATCATGGTCTTAATTTGCATTTCCCTAATGACTAGTGATTTTAAACACTTTCTCATACGCTTTATTTGCCATGGTATCCTCTCATCAATAAAATCTCTCTTCAAGTTTTTTCCACTTTTTAAATCAGATTATTTGTGGGTTTTAAGAGTTCTTTATTGATATGGTTTGACTGTGTTCCTACCCAAATCTCATCTTGAATGGTAGCTCCCATAATTCCCACATGTCATGGGAGGTACCCAGTGGGAAGTAATGTATCATGAGGGCAGGTCTTTCCCGTGCTGTTCTCATGGTAGTGAATAAGTGTCATGATATCTGATGGTTTTATAAAGGGGAGTTCCCCTGTACACGCTTTCTTTGCCTGCCACCATGTAAGACATGGTTTTGCTCCTCCTTCACCTTCTGCCATGATTGTGAGGTCTCCCCAGCCATGTGGAACTGTGAGTCTATAAAACCTCTTTCCTTTATAAATTATCCAGTCTCGGATATATCTTTATTAGCAGCTTGAGAACGGATTAATATGGTAAATGGGTACTGGTACTGGGGTGCCGCTATAAAGATATCCAAAAATGTGGAATTGACTTTGGAACTGGGTAACAGGCAGAGGTTGGAAGAGTTTGGAGGGCTCAGAAGAAAGATAGGAAAATGTGAGAAAATTTGGAACTTCCTAGAGACTTGTTGAATGACTTTGACCAAAATGCTGATACTGATATGGACAATGAAATCCAGGCTGAGATAGTCTCAGATGGAGATGAGAAACTTGTTGGGAACTGGAATAAAGATGACACTTGCTATATTTTAGTAAAAAGACTGGTGGCATTTTGACCCTGCCCTAGAGATCTGTGGAACTTTGAACTTGGGAGAGATGATTTAGGGTATCTAGTAGAAGAAATTTCTAAGTAGCAAAGCATTCAAGAGGTGAAAGAGCAAAAAAGTTTGCAAAATTTGCAGCCTGACAATGTGGTAGGAAAGAAAAACCCATTTTCTGGGGAGAAATTCATGCTGGCTGCAGAAATTTGCATAAGTAGGGAGTCAAATGCTAATACCAAGACACGGGTGGGGGTTTGGGGGGTATGTCTCCAGGGCATGTCAGAGATCTTCATGGTAGCTCCTCCCATCACAGGCCTGGAAGCCTCGGAGGGAAAAATGGTTTAATGGGCCAGGTCTAGGGCCTCTCTGCTCTATGCAGCCTCCAAACATGGTCCCCTGCATCTCAGCTGTTTCAACTCCAGCCATGGCTAAAAGAGGCAAATGTACAGCTCAGGCTGTTGCTTCAGAGGGTGCAAGCCCCAACTCTTGGTGGCTTACATGAGGTTTTGGGTCTCTGGGTGCACAGAAGTCAAGAATTGAGGTTTGAGAACCTCTGCCTAGATTTCAGAAGATATATGGAAATGCCTGGATGTCCAGGCAGAAATTTGCTGCAAGGGCAGAGCCCTCATGGAGAACCTCAGCCAGGTCAGTGTGGAAGGGAAATGTGGGATTGGAGCCCCCATATAGAGTCCCCACTTGGGCACTGCCTAGTGGAGCTGTGAGAAGGTCACCATCCTCAGACCCTAGAATGGTAAATCCACCAACAGCTTGCACTGTGAGCCTGGAAAAGCCGCAGACACTCAATGCTAGCCCATGAAAGCAGTCAGGAGGGGAGCTGTACTCTGCAAAGGGAGAGGGGTGAAGCTGCCCAAGGCCATGGACACCCACCTCTGGCATCAGTGTGTTCTGGATGTGAGACATAGAGTCAAAGGAGATCATTTTGGAACTTTAAGGTTTAATGACTGCCCTATTGGATTTAGGACTTGCTTAGAGCCTGTAGCCCCTTTGTTTGGGCCAATTTCTCCCATTTGGGACAGGTATATTTACCCAATGCCTGTACCTCCGTTGTATCTGGGAAGTAACTAAGTTGCTTTTTGATTTTACAGGCTCCTAGGCAGAAGGGACTTGCCTTGCCTCAAACGAGAGTTTTGACTGTGGCCTTTTGAGTTAATGCTGAATGAGTTAAGACTTTGGGGGATTGTTGGGAAGGCATGATTGGTTTGGAAATGTGAGGACATCAGATTTGGCGGGGGTAGGGGGTGGCAGGGACAGAATGTTATGGTTTGGTTGTGTCCCCACCCAAATCTCATCTTGAATTGTAGCTCCCATAATTCCCATGTGTCTTGGGAGGGACCTGATGGGAGGTAATTGCATCATGGGGGCAGGTCTTTCCCACGCTGTTCTCATGACAGTGAATAAGTCTCACAAGATCTGACAGCTTTACAAAGAGGAGTTTCCTGCACATGCTCTCTTTGCCTGCCACCAGACATGACTTTCTTCTCCTTTGCCTTCTGCCATGATTGTGAAGCCTCTCCAGGCATGTGGAACAGTGAGTCCATTAAATCTCTTTCTTTCTTTTTTTTTTTTTTGAGACGGAGTCTCGCTCTGTCACCCAGGCTGGCGTGCAGTGGCGTGGTCTCAGCTCACTGCAAGCTCCGCCTCCTGGGTTCATGCCATTTTCCTGCCTCAGCCTCCTGAGTAGCTGGGACTAGAGGCGCCCGCTACCACACCCGGCTACTTTTTTGTATTTTTAGTAGAGACGGGGTTTCACCATGTTAACCAGGATGGTCTCGATCTCCTGACCTCGTGATCCACCCGCCTCGGCCTCCCAAAGTGCTGGGATTACAGGTGTGAGCCACCGTGCTCGGCCAATCTCTTTCTTTATAAATTACCCAGTCTCGGGTATGTCTTTATTTGCAGCATAAGAATGGACTAATACATTTATATATTCTATGTGTGAGTTTTTTTTTTTTTTTGTCAGATATATTGTTTGGAAATATTTTCATCAGTCTGTAGGTTTTTAAAAATTTTCTTAATATTTAATTACTTAATTATTAATTTCTTTTCTTAATTATTACCCAGATAACTAAACAAAACAAAGAGAGTACACAAAAAGCAAACTACAAAGAAATACCCCTCATTATTATGCAAGCAAACATTTTAAACATAATATTAAGTAGAATTCAAAAATATATAAAAGGAATTATAGGAGCAAGTTGGTTTGTCTTAAGGATATAAGACTCATTTAATATCTGAAAATCAACCAGTGTAAACCACTGTAGTAATAGGCTAAAGAAGAAAAATTATCTGATCATATCAGCTGATGCAGGAAAGACATTTGACAAAATGTGACATTCATCCTTTATAAAAACTAAAAGTAATAGGAATATACAAAAAGTAGTGGGGCTCTAGATCTACAAAAAACCCTATAACTAATATTCTATTCTAGTGATGAAAGGCTGAATGAATGGTTTCCCCTTAATATTGGAAAAGGGGCAAGGATATCTGCTCTCACCAATGCTTTCAATAAAGCATGTATTTTTATACTTGTCTCTCTCTTTTATTATTCCCTGCAAAGGAAGGAAAAAAATGTCAAATGTATCTACCAAGTCAGTTTATCTTAATCCATCCTCTGATCAATATAATTTATGACAAATGTAGCCAAAGTAGTCAGTATGGTCCAGTGGAAAGGCATGGATTTTGGAATCTGAGAACCTGGGTTCTGCTCACAGCTCTGCCACTCACTTGCTGAGGGATGTTGATCCAGTTCTTTGAGCACAAGTTTCCTAATAGTAAATACACATCCTGCATACTGACAGGTTGTAGTATGAATAAAATGTGATATATAGTGGGAGAGAATAATAAAAGTAATAACTTGTAGTTCAAATTAGGTCAAATGAAACTTATCATCTATTGACTGTTATAAATCAGGCCTATTATGAGTGCTGAGGATCCAGTATGTCCCTCTACACGTGTTAATATCCAGTAGATTTCATTACACGATGTATAGTGAGTCAGGACCATGAGAAAAAAAATAGGTACAAATTCTTCAATGAATCCACGCGGGTAATGGATCAAAACTTATTTTATCCTATGATTTGGAAAGTCTACCTTGGGAACAAGTTAAGTTCATAGTATTTGTCTTCTCCATTCATTCATCCATTCATTCAAAAATTCAAAAAATTGAGGCTCTACTACTCTTAAGATAGGCACTGCTCTAGATGTTAGAGATTCAATCGTGAATCAAAAAGACAAAGTTTCTTGAAACTACACATCTTACATTCCAACAACGGGAGACAGAAAGATAAACTAAATTATCAATATTTACCATGTTGTGTGTTATATGGTGATTAATGTTATTTAAAAATTAAGCAGAAAGTAATGCAATGAATATCATGATGGTGGTGGATTTAAATAGGATTGTCAGTAAAGTACTGAGAAGGTGACATTTGAGCAAGTATTTAAGGATGTGAGTCTGTGAGGCAGAATAATACCTTCTCCTCCCTGCCAAAAATGTCCACATCCTAATCCCTAGAACCTGCGAATATGTTACATTGCATGGCAAAAGGAAATTTGCAGTAACTAACTTCAAGATGGGAAGATTATCCAGGTGGACTTAATCTAATTACACTGGTCCTTAAAATCAACACATCTTTCCCAACTAGGGTAAATGAGAGATGTTTGTATGGAAAAGGGGTCAGACGGATGCCGTTTTTTCACTTTGAAGACAGAGGAAGAGTTCCATAAGGGATCCACAATGATGTCACCTGTCTAGTATCGTAAAAGGATACTTCTATTTGCTCTATCACGGGAAAAGGATGAAAGGCCAGAGGCCAGTGAGGAGGTTCTTCAAGGACCCAGATGAAAGATAGTGATGGCTTTCACAAGGACAAGTAAAGAGAAGAAGTGGTCAAGTGAATATTTTGAAGGTGAGGCCAAGAGGATTTCCTGGTGGCTTGTACACAAGGTGTGAGAGATGTCTCAAGGTTTTGGCCTAACTAAATGGCAAGATGAGTTTCGCTGAGATGGAAAACACTGGGAGGATTAGATTTGGGAAAGGGAGAGACCAGAAGCTTTGATTCTTTGATTGAGATACTTATTGAAGAGCTAGCTAGTAAGCAGTTGGATATATGATCTAGAATTCAGGAGAATGGTTCATAATAGAGGTATAAATCTGGGGATTATTGCTGGGTATATAGATGGTATTGGAAGTCATGAGAGTGCAGACCACATCAACGGAGTAAGGGTAGACAGGGAGGAGGAAAAGTCGACAACTGGGCTTTGAGGGCCCCTAGTGTTAAGAGATTAGGAAAATGAAGATAAATCAGCAAAGGAGCCTACAAAGGAGTAGTCGGTGAGGTAGGAAAAAACCAGAAAGATGTGTGCCCTGGAAGCCAAGTGAAGTGTATGTTTCAAGGAGGAGGATGTTCACTATAGCAAATGTGTAGCTTTTAGATCAAATAAGAGGAGGACTGAGAATTGACCAATGGTTTCAGCAACATGGAAGTGGAAGACATCCTCACAAAGATTAGTTTCAGAAGAATAATAAGAGTTGGAGGTGCTGATTCTGATTAGAGTTGATTTAAGAAGGACTGGAAGGGAAGGAGCTGGCATTTTTCAATGAATAATGAATGACCACCTTCTCAAAGAGATTCGCCTTAAATAATACCGATCTCAGAGAAGGAGACGTGCATAAAAAGCATTTAAATTTTATTTTATTTATTTTTATTTTATTATTATTATTTTTTTTGAGATGGAGTTTCACTCTGTTGCCCAGGCTGGACTGCAATGGTATGATCTTGGCTCACTGCAACCTTTGCCTCCCAGGTTCAAGTGATTCTCCTGCCTCAGCCTCCCAAGTACCTGGTACTACAGGCATGTGCCACCATGTCCAGCTAATTTTTCTATTTTTAGTAGAAATGAAGTTTTATTATGTTGGCCAGGCTGGTCTTGAACTCCTGACCTCAGGTGATCCACCTGCCTCGGTCACCCAAAGTCCTGGGATTACAGGCACAGCCGGCCTAAAAATGTTTTGCACTGCATTTTCTGCTAAGTTTATGGGTCAATGAGAACACAAAATTTAAACCCTTAGTTCTGGCATGAAAAATGCTAACCTGGACACATTGACCTCTTGAATATTAGCTTGAGTCTTATTTGTATACCTTGCTATGCCAGTAGAGTTACTGAAACAGTATCTTCGAATTTGCTAATAAATTATCCTAAACTCTCTTGCACAAATAAGCAAGCTTTACTCTAAGAAGCAGTGCTGCCAGAAAGTAAGTCTAACTGTGGACACATGAATGCAATATAACCCTTTTACTTGGCTTTACAATTTTTTTAAAAAGTGAATTACTTTTTTATGGCAAAAACTTTGTAGTTTCCTATTAAAGGGGGCAGTGACTAGCAGCAGATTTATGCTTGGAGATAAATACATTCATATATAAGTAGTTTTACATCTTAAAAAATAAATTACCAGAAGAAAACATAGATGAATTTCTTTATATCCTTAAATTAAGAAAGATTTTTTTAGGTCTAGAATCAATTTTAAAAATTCATCATTTTGATTACCAACAAATATGAAAAGTCTAAATACCAAATCAAAAAGACTTCTATGAGCAAAATAAAATGACAGAGAAAAAAATTGGAATTCATAGCATAAAAGAAAAATGGAAATTAAAACTATACCAAGCAATCACTCTAAACAATCATGATGGCAAAAATTCAAAAGTTAGACAATGTCAATTTGTTGACAAGTTTATGGGGAAACTGACAGTCATACATTACAGATGACAGTGACAGTACAACTCCTACTAAAAATTTGGTAATTTTCATTTAATTACAAATGCATTTATACTATGACCCAAGATTTTGCTTCAGAGAATTATCCTAAAGAAACATATACACAAAATAATGAATGTTCAAGGCTGTTCACTAAAACCTTGTTTGTAATAGCAAAACAACCCAACTATCATCAACTATGAACTTTTGGATGATAGGTGGAACTGTGCAACATCCACTCAGAGAACACTATGCAGTTACAAAAATTAAGGAGTTTGCTCTCGAAGTGTGGACACAGAAAGATCTCCAGGATATATTACTAACTGAATTTAAAAAAAAAACAAAGTCATAAAATAGGATCCACAGTATGATATCTTTTATTTATAAAGGGGGTGACTAGAGTGGACAGGGACAGACTGGAAATGGAAATTCTTAATTTTATGGCTTTTATTTTTGAATCATATGAATGCATACACTATTCAAATTTTCAAAATTGAATAAAATAGAAACAAAGAAGAACTGGAGTGAAATTCTGATTCACTTATAAACTATGGAACCTTGAACAGTTAACCAACTTGGTTTCTTAGTCTCTAAAATTGAAAACAAATCTCGCTTATGTCATTTTTTTAACAAATTATATATTTGAAAATGTTTTTGAACCATGAAATGGCATAAATGGAAAGCATATTATCTTTTATTTTTATTTTTCTTAAAATGACTTGCTGGCGAACATATATACAAAAGTAGGTAACAATCTCATCAAGCAAGTATATGGGCACAGAAGTATCCAATATTCAGCATAAATGTTTTCTTCATTCTTCTCATTTTTCATTAATTTTTCAGTCATTTTTCTCAAAAAAAATTCTCATCCATAAAAACATTTAATCAGGCCTGGAAATTGTTAGAGAACAGACAGTGGAAACAAAAGCGTTGAATCACTGGAACTATAGCCCGTCCAAATTCATCCTTCCAGTACAGCTGCTTTCTTCCTTCTGTTGGCTGCTAGGTGGCTGTGTTACAGTAGGTAGTTAGTCTCACTGTGCAGGGCAGGAGAAGACCCCTCCTTATCCCACCAGGAATGTCAGACGACCATCAAGTGATGGTCAGGCAGTAGTTAAATTGTCTTTCTAAAATAATAATTGGTCACAGCCAGCACCAGGGAAAGGCAGTCTCCTAACAGATAGAAAAAAAAAAACAAAACTGCAACTGGTGATGGGCGGCTTCTCAATAAGATCTCAGGAGTTGAGTGAGTGGGCTCAAGCATGTGCACTAAGAGACAAAGTGGCAGAGTTTAACTAGTATATGACCTTCCTCTGGGAACACTCGCCTGGTAAGGGAAAACACCTCAAGTGAGCATGTGCACAACTTCAGTAAACACACTGCGCATGTGACCACTCCCAAGTGCTGGCAGGCCACTGTGCATGTGGACAGCTCACCACAAGGAGAGATCAGGGGAGAAGTAATGCAACCCTGGAAGTATGCCAATGTATAAACTCCAAGTTAAAGGCCCAACAGCACACTTGAATCTCTCAAGTCTCCTGCTTGGCCCTCCTCCACGTGTACTTTACTTCCTTTTGTTCCTGCTCTAAAACTTTTTAATAAACTTTCACACCTGCTCTAAAACCTGCCTTGGTCTCTCACTCTGCCTTATGCCCCTTGGTCAAATTCTTTCTTCTGAGGAGGCAAGAATTGAGGATGCTGCAGACACCTATGGATTCAATTCTGCTAACAACTGTGTGGATGCCTTTGGCCTCTCCCCTTGCTGCCAACCAGAGAATTCACTGCTACTCAGTGTGGCAGAACACTCTTATTTCTGCCCACAACTTTTGTCATTTCTGCTGTCCTCTTTGCCACTAAATCTCCTATTTCTGGGCTCTCCAGTCTGAGGAATGGCAGTCGGGAGCAGGGGTCAGCAACAAGCCACAGGAGCGGCTCTTCAGATTCACTTCTCACCACCTCTTACACAGCACAGAACTGCGGCTTCTCCTGCTCCCATTTATCCCCCTTGTACAGAGTGCAAACTCCTCCTAGGAAGCCTGGGACTGCTAGGCCCAGCCACTGCTCTAACCACTTTTTGTTCTAGCCTAATAGTGTGACTTTTTTCTTCAGGCCTCTTGTACCTGCTCTCATAAGACAGCAATTTCTATGATTCCTGTACCCTTATCTTGGGTCAGCAGTGAGGGGCCTTAGTATCCCATCTCATCACCCACTCTGATCCCACTTCCTCCTTTCCCTTCCACATTTAGGCACTCCAATTTCCCTGCAGATGGACCCATAGCTCCCTGTTCTCATTCCACATGTGTCACCAGCCTATAAAGTTTTCTCTACACACATACCTCTCAATTCGGGCCCATTCTTCATTTAAAAAGAGTGACTCAGGGGCAGCTGCAAACACTGTAGACCTTCCCTGAGATTGCTGCTAAGCAACATTGCAATTCCAGAAGAGTAAGCTCCAGCCTCACTTGATGAGTATTAGATTTTTCAAAAGAATGAAATTTGAAATTTTTTTGACTTAAGTATGATTATCATATGACACTCTGAGACACTATAAACAGAGTAGAAAGTTCCCTCAAATTTTATCACACACACCACTACATCACTTATCCAGTCACGGGATCAATCAGAGAGGAAGAAAAAAAATGTCAATTAAAAAAAATCAAACTAAGAGTATGAAGTTTTAACATCAAAATTACTCAAGTCAATCTCCAAAAGGAAAGTTCATAAAAACCATAAAATAAACCTATTTCTAAATTGCAGAATTGAAAGAAATCTGTATATTTATTTTGGTGAATCCTGTATTAAAAAGAGAAAAAGTTCAGGTGCAGTGGCTCATGCCTATAATCCCAGCACTTTAGGAGGCTGAGGCGGGTGGATCACTTGAGGCCAAGAGTGTGAGACCAGCTTGACCAACATGGTGAAACCCTGTCTCTACTAAAATGCAAAGACTAGCTGGGTGTGGTGGCAGGTACCTGTAATCCTAGCTACTCAGGAGGCTGAGGCATGAGAATTGCTTGAGCCTGGGAGGCGGAGGTTTCAGTGTGCCAAGACTACACCACTGCACTCCAGCCTGTGTGACGGAGTGAGACACTGTCTCAAAAAAAAAAAAAAAAAAAAAAAAGAGGAAAAGCATCAATATACATCTTGCCAGACTGCCATAGGAAAGATAAAGCATGCATCTCTAATACCAGTATCAATATAAGCCTTCCAGGTTCAACAACAGTTGGAAGTTAATAAGTGTACCACAATCTGCTGAATTATTTTTTCCTGATCTTGGAGCTCAATTTGTTAGAAATGTTGTATGTTTCTTACGTATACTCAAGGTCCCCACAAAGGCCTGAGGCCACAGAATCACTGTGGTTTCACTACCAATTTTCAACAACTTCCATGGAATGTTTCTAGATTACACTGGAAGCTGTTTGTTATAAACACTTCCTTATGCTTCTGTCTTCCACTGAGCTGAAAAGATCTCTTTTCTTTCTGATCTTCAGCCATTGCTAAAGTGCTAACCTATCTGTCCTTGTCCCGCTTCCTGGATGCCATGTCCTGTAACTTTGTGCTTCGACCTCAGTGTGACAGCTGTTCCCATGGTTTTGGCTGGAGCTGTTGTATTTACCCAGCAAAAGCTGTTGGCTCCTCTCACTTACTGTAGTCCTGCTGCTCTTGGCTGCAAGCCTCCTGACAGATTGCTCTAGCAATTTTATTAGGTAAAAGACCCTGAGGGAAGCTTGTCCCATGTAACGGGACTACACAATGTTACTGACATCTTCTCACCAAGAGAGCAAATATTTCTTCCCAGACCACCAAGTCTCATGCTTATGACTTCTAAATGGGTCCATTGTCTATAAACAGCCGTGATGCAGTGAGAATAATTAATTCCATGCCATTGTAGGTGAATTAGGAACCCAAAATACAGGTTAGTGGCTCACCATTTTTTTTTACAGTTAGTCTAGTAGTTGGATAAGTATTAAATAAGTTACAAATAAAAATTGTGTCCTGGAGTCATTTTGGAGATTCAAAAATACATGATCAATTGTAAAGAAGGTAAATTTAATAATCTTGATATTCTGAAGTGTATGATCGACATAAACCCTTCATTTTGCAGAGAAGAAAGCTGAGGCTCAAGGATTTGCCCCAGGTCATTTTGGCATTTAACTGGAAGGTGCTTGACTCACTCCCTTAATACATTCAACCATATTTTTTATAATTTGTATCCTGAAAAACTGGATCCAAATTAGAATTTCAATATCAACCACAAAAGGCAAATTTTATTTTTTTAACTTTGAATCTTCATTTCTGAAATTGACTTGGCAGAATGTTTTCTCCCTTCCCTTTTTCACATTCTTACCTGATTTTTATATTAAAAAATACCTTCCAATCCCATGATAGGGTTATCCAACACCTGTGAGGGAATTGGAGATCTTCAGAATAAATCCCTACCTGGCAAACCAAATAAAACATGGCTATAAATAATCATGGCCATAAAAACTGGACTCACTTGCCTAGGGCCTAAGAGAAATCAGATCAGTAAAAGAAATTAGAGAGAAGATACAGATGGGGTCATATGAGGGCAAAAGGCAGCATGATCTGTTGTTCTTTTCATATCCCTCCACTTCTGGGGCGTGCGGGTGAGGGGGGTGGGAGCTTTGTGGTAGGGAGAATGGTGATTCTACTTTCCACCATCAGTATTATATTTGTAATCTCTCACCTGAACAATTTGAAATCTATTAAAGTACAGAAAGAATTCATGGGCTAGGCATGGTGGCTCACGCCTATAATCTCAGCACTTTGGGAGGCTGAGGCGGGTGGATAGCCTGAGGTCAGGAGTTCGAGATCAGCCTGGCCAACGTAGCCAAACCCCATCTCTACTAAAAATACAAAAATTAGCCAGGCATTGTGGCGAGTGTCTATAATCTCAGCTACTCAGGAGGCTGAGGCAGGAGAATACCTTGAACCCGGGGCAAAAGTTGCAGTGAGCTGAGATCGCACCACCTCACTCCAGCCTGGCGAAAGAGTGAAACTACGTCTCAAAAAAAAAAAAAAAAAAAAAAGAATTCATGGACTCCAGCTGTGTTCCCAGAGACCCGAGTTCAAATCCTGCCCTGATATTTAGCTGTTGTGTGGTCTAAACAAAGGTTCTTGTTTGCTACAAACTCAAGTTTCTTTCTTTGTGACAGGGCAGTAACCATACCATCCTCCCAGGGGTTGTCGTGAGGTTGAAATGAGATAGCACAAGCAGAACACCTGGTATTCATAGAAGCCCAATTAGTGCAGTTTTCATTTGTTTTTATAAAGTAAGACTGTATTAATAAATAGGAAGGAAAATGCAAACAGTACAGAGTAAATCAGATTGTTGGTTTTGTTTCTTTGCAGACTAGTGATGTTTAAAAAACCCTTCCAAGAATACTATAAATTTCCCCAAACTCCAAGCACAGTGAAATTCCTCCTAATGCCATTTGAAAGTTCACTGGGTTTGAGAAACTATATCTGGGGACACCATGTTTGATACAAGAGACTGGAGAAAAAAATTTTGGCCTGGCTCACTGTTGACCCCTCAAGATTTATCTTCTTTCCTTTTTCCTCTTCCCTCTTCTCCCATTCTTTTTTTTCTTCTTCTTTTTCCTAGCACTGCCAGGATAACTTCCTGGGCAAAAATCCAGTTTTTCTTTTAAATAGCAAATGTGCCCTCCTGCAATAGGTTTAGTAAGAACTGAAGCAGGATGAAGCCTAAATGGAGGAGAGAACTTAATCTGCACACACACACTCCCACCCCTCCCAAAAAACGAGCCCTTCTGTAACCTTTGCTGTGACCCTCCTTTCCTTTGTGGCTTGACCTATTCATTTGTTCAGGGAGAGGGTGGAAGGTCACTGGGTGGAACCAACTAATTGCACTAGGAAATCTCCCAGTAATGCAAGAACATTGGGGAAAACCAGGAAAGAAAAAAAATAGATTCACGAAGGAGAAACTGCTGCCAAAAGTTGCGATTGAATCTTGTTGGATTTATTTAGAGCATCTTGCTTTGCATATAAATATGAAACCAAACAAATCTCTAAGCCAGCCTGTTTAGACAAAGTTGACATTTCAATGGAAACTAAAGCTGCGCCTCTATGATGCCAAGATATCCGGATAAAAAAATTAAAAACTACATCAATAAATAATTATCTGTTAAACCTATTGCCCAAGTCCATCCCTGTGCCCAGGCACCGATGAGAGGATGAGAAGCAGAACAATAGTCTTTCTCATCAAGGAGCTTGCCGTATGGAGCAGAGATTAATAATAGCATCCTGACTAAAATAGCCCACCATCTTCATTTATCTATATCTATGTCTATATCTCCATCTCTATCTCTGTCTTTACCTCTTTCCCTACCTATCTGTATCTATCCCTCAAGAAAGAGAGAATTTACTTTCTAAGTCATTTTCTTCCCTCTAGAATGTATGTCCACGAGAAAAGGGGCTTGGTTTTATTTATTGCCATATTCCCCACCTAATAATTGAGTCTAACATTACACTCAATGAATGTTTATTCATTGAAATAATGATATAGACCAATAAGATGTTAACAGGAGACATCAGAAAATTCTCATGGAGAAAAGGTATCTTCAGCTGAACCATGAAGGACAGACAGAATTTGGATGGATAAGAGGAAGAGAGCATTCCAGGTATGGGCATATAGGAAATGTGGGGGAAATATTCCCACTCTCTCTAAAAGAATGTGTAGGACACCAATGTCTGCCTGCTTGGATTTAGGAAGATAAAATATTAGAATTGTTTCCTCAATTCACAGATGTTAACATTAGTCAAACATGGCCTTCAAGTACTTAGGTTTTTAGAAGTCTATAATCCAAGACCTTCATTCCAAGAATGAATGCTCCTTGTTTATCAGAAAACCTAAAAGTCACATTTTAGGAAGCTTAGAAGAGACACAGCTACTGGAGATACCTACCTTGTCCTCTGATGTCCAGTTTGGTCTCTGGTCCCTTTTGTCCTTCCTGCTTTATGGGCCACCTGGAGTGGAACTCAGTGTGAAATTCTTTCCTCTTTATACACTAAAACCATTCTTGTGTTCAGTTAATTAACAACAAACAAACAAACTCTGAAGCTAGAAACTCTGTCTCCTATGTGTTCGACTGTCCACATGACCTCCCCCACACACAAGGTCACGCATCCATTCTTTGTTCATCACCCAAGATTCTAGGCACAAGGTCTTGACCCAGGAGAAGCCATATCAGAGAGGGTTAATTCTGAAGCCTGCTTATCATGGCTGAAGAAATCCATGAGTATATTAAAGAGCCCAAAATTAGAAGCCAAGAATCAAAGTCATTTCTTATTTAAGGAAGGGATCTTGGAAATAAAATACTCGTATTATTTCCATCTTGAAACATACTAGCTGCTATTAGTTATAGATGTGCAAAGTGTCTAGCTATGTGCACTCATCACTATTATAGGAAGGAAGATCTAGGTTTAATTTGAGCTATGTTAAAAATCTATAATAGCAATGGGTAACATGGGTAATGATGGACTATAGATAGAAATAAAGTTCAGTTAATCCTGACCTTGGACCATTTAAGCACATTACAAAACAAATACACCTTCCCAGCCATCTTTGCAGCTCAAATAGTCTAGTATTAATGCTTCTGTTGAAGCAGTCATTTTTATATAAATAAATATTTGTTTGGCAGTATAAGTTATCAGGCTGGTAAAAACATGGTGGCATTCTGTAGCCTTTCATTTCTCTTTTTGAACTTCTCTTTCCTCCGCCATCTCTTAATTCAAAGATTCATCTCTGCCCTGAATTCTCACAGTGTACACTTTTCCTGGTGGCTTCCAGTCAATTTGCCTACAAACAATTTTCCAATGCACAATTAGCCAAAAGGTAATTTCCTAAATGGCTGCTTCTCTGAAAGCAGTTCTGTGAAAGGGATAGCTTTTTGCAAATTGCTGTTTGGGAAAATGGTCCATGTTTCTCCCTTGATGAGTGACCTTATCCATTCAGAGGGAACTACCGCTACATTCTTATGTCTCCCACATCTGTATCACTTAAATATTCAACTTGTAAGTTCCACAGATAAGTTAAAATTAATAGGTCTAAAAATCTTCTCTGTTCTTTGTTCCAAATTATTTCTCCAGTATTTTAGAGATCATTTGTCATTATAGATTCATTCATCTTCTCACCTTCCACATGCAATCAATTGTCTACCTGCTGATTTTAACCTCTTAATTAAGTAGGAGAATGAAATCCATGAAATTTGCATTTCCCATGGGTTCCTAAGTGCTTCTCAATCAATCACCTTCTCTTCATAACTGCTCTCTACCAATAGAGATCAAATCCATTCCTTCTCTCACTACACTAAGCCGGGCCTATTACAATGAGCTCATGTTTAATCCACTTTCATCTAATTTTTCACCTCTTACATTCCTCCTCTCCTCTGCTACTACTACTACTCTGCTACTAGAATGAACTACTCTCCCACACTTCAAATTATTCAGAGACTCCCTGCTGTCTATAGCAGAGATTCCCAAAAGTATGTTCCATGAAACCTAAATCCTGAAAGACATTGTGTTCAAATATGTTGAGAAAGCACTGCATGCGATATATATATATATATATATCCTCCCCTTGCAAAATCACAGAGGCCACTGACATAGCAAAAGTCCTGAAAACACTTGAGGTAAAGAAACCTGCCTACCACTGCTGTGATAGACTGAGTGTTTGTATTCTCCCAAACTCACGTAGTAAAACCTTAAGCTCTATGGGATGGCATTTGGAGGTGGGGCCTTTGGGAAGTGATTAAGTCATGAAGATGGAATACTTAAGAGTGGGGTTAGTGCCTTAATAAGATAAGTAGCGTTCCCTCTTTCTGCCATATGAGTATAAAACAAGAAGTCAGCAGTCTAAACCCAGAAGAGGACCCCGTCAAACCCTCACTATGGTGGCAGTCTGATCTCAAGCTTATAGCCTCCACAACTATAAGAAACAAATTTCTGTCTTTTATAAGCCACTCAGTCTATGGTTCTTTGTTATAGAAGCCCTAACTGACGAAGATAATTGTCTAATCCAGCATATCCCATAAGCATTTGACCAATGATCTCTTCTTTTCCAAGTAACAATTATTAACAATCAGTGGAACATATTTCGAAAATGCAGGCATCTGGGGATCTGAACATGCTCCGGAGTGAAGTAAAATGACTGCCCAGCCCACTGCTGCTGCCTTGATTCATGCCCCCTTTCACTCCAGAGTTTGCATTCTGGGAATCCTGTGGCACTTGCAGTTCCTCACAAGCAGCATGGCCCTCCTTGTGTGTCTTTGGCATGTTGCTCCATTTACCTGAAATGCCCTATTCTAAACTCACCCCCTACTTCTACCTTCTGACTCATTCCCACTTATCTTTCAAAACATGTCTCAAGTTTCATCTCTTCTAGGAAACTTTTTCTGACCTTTCTGATCTGGCTTTGGTTTTCCTCATAATGTCCTCATATTCATCATAGCACTTATTTACTTAATTTTAACTAAAACGAATTTCCCTCATTTATGCAATCTCCTCAGAGACCAAATCATTAGTACTTAGTAAGTGCTCAAGAAATAGTTGTTGAACTGAAATAAACAGGACCACAGTGAAGGCAATAAATGATAAAACAATGAAGTTTTTAAGAATGTATAAAATATAATCCCTCAATATTTCAAAAATCCATTTGGAAAACTGTTTTCTTTTTGAAAAAGTAGTTTATAGTATGCATCGTATTCTTTAATCAATGCCATTCCATTTATTAATGTTGTTTGTTATTTTTCATGCAATTACCCTCTCTCATTTGCATTTATATATTTCAACCATTCATATCAGATATTCAAGTATTTATTCTTTATTAAGAATGAGGAAGAAAAAAACTGCTGAAAATATTCACTGTAGCAACTTCCTACTGTGGAAATTAGCAACACCACTTTGCATCTTGAAATATAAATACTACCTAAAATCAATGTATGGACGCTGAGTCTGTGTCTTTGCTTGACTTGATTTAAACAACAGCTGTTCTTCATTTTATTTGTCTCAAACCCACCAAACTTGTTTGGGCCATGAAGCAGGTCTCAGCCAAGCCTCCCATGTTTAGCTGTATATGAAAGATGACAGCTTTTCTTCTGGGTAAAATTAACTCATGCCACATGTTTCCCCTTAAACCTCAAACCCCTTGTATGCAGGATCTAGGTTTCCAAGATCGAGCAGAGACCATTAACAAAATTTGACATTCTTATCAATTTATTTATGGATACAGGTTGTGCCTGTAGGTATATTTATAATAAAGGTTTGAGTGAAATATTCACATTTCCAAAGTTACTTACCTCATATTAAAGAAGCTATCCCTCTCATTTACTCATTTATCATTCACCCAGTTAACAAATATATGCTGAGCACCTACTATGTGCCAGGACTCTGCTGTCAGAAAGGCCACAGTGGGATAATAATAGTAATAATACTACAAATAATAGCTCTATCTTGGGCATATATAATGTGTAAAGCTCCACACTAAGTTATGTATGTGTATTATCTCATTTGATCCTTTCAATAAGCATGTGTGCTAAGTGCATTGCTATCCCTTTTCATATATTAGGACATCAACACTTAGAGACATCGGTTCAGTACCCAAGGTCACAGAGCTAGCAAATGGCAGAGTCACAGTTTGAATCTAGACAGTCTGTCTCCCGAGAAGCCCCTGTGCTTAGTTTCCAGGCAAAACCGCCAGGCAGTGACCACACAATGCCACTCTACCATCAAACTTCCCACAGACATCTTCGCCTAACCACTGTCACACTGCCTTCTAAACAGCATTGATTAGGAGCCATTTCAGGAGGCTTTGAGGTGACAAAGTCTTAGAGATTCAAATTAAAATATTTTTATTTTTTAATCAAACAACTTTGGAGCATATGGTGCTGGTGAGTGTTCGATGAATATTAACTGATTGTAGTTAATGGTAAACTGTAGTTAATGTGGTTGTACTGTGTGACCTTTGAGGTACCTTTCAACCCAGGAGATTCGGTGATTAAAGAGGTGGCTTAATCTAGTTGTGTCTAGATTCCATCTCCAGACTGTCTCTTGAAAAATCACATTTAATTCAGGCTATTTTCAAAGGCATGGACTGGACTAAGCAACACACTTATTTATATTTATATTAACCTAAAGAGGTTACTTTTAGATGAGAGTCCAGTTCGGTACATATTGGTCTCAACTGGTATCCTATGAGAAAATTGAAATCAAGATTAACTATTACAGCTAACATGAGCCATTGTGGTGGTGTACATCTATAGTCCCAGCTACTTGAAAGGCTGAGGCAGAAAAATTGCTTGAACCCAGGAGTTTGAGCTCAACTTGGACAACGTAGCAAAACAGTCTCTAAAAATGTTTTTTAAAAATAAATCTCATGTATTAGATTGTATGGTATCATGAAAGAACAGTCAGGAAAAAGTACTAATTTATCCCATTGTATACTATATGACTTTTCTAGATAAGTAAGCTATTCCAAAATGGTGATAATAGGTTGTTTTTTGTTTTTTGTTTGTTTGTTTTTTTTTTTTAGAAAGAGATTCTGTGTCTCTTTCTGTTGCCCAGGCTGGAGCGCAGTGGCATGATCTCGGCTCACTGCATCCTCTGCCTCCTCGATTCAAGAGATTCTCCTGCCTCAGCCTCCCAAGTAGCTGGGACTACAGGTGTGTGCCACAACACCCAGCTAATTTTTTGTATTTTCAGTAGAGACAGGGTTTCACCATGTTGGCCAGGGTGGTCTCAAACCCATGGCCTCAAGTCATCTGTCTACTCCGGCCTCCCAAATATAAATGGTTTTTATAGACCCAACATACTAGAAGTTGCTTCATAAGAATGTGATCAGTGACAAAAAATGAAAGGAATTTGGCACAATGAATTGTGGTGGATTGTGAATGTACAAAAATTGCAATTCCCTGATGTTCATCATGTATATTTCCTGCCCCATTTTATCCCCCCTGGCCCATTTAGCCATATGGTCTCCCCATAGGCCAAACAACAAGAGTGCTCGAGCAGTGTATTTCCTGGCTAATTTATTAAGATGGTTTCTTGGGTTATACAATATTCCCAAACCAAAGGCTACTCACTGGCAAGAGAAAATTATCCCTTTTTTAATTGACAAGGAAAAAATATCTGAATGAATTCCAAGCTATTTGACCACTTTGACCTGGTCTTAGACCTTATTCACATTTCCATGAGCTCAGAGGTGAACTCCAAATCCCATTTTGGGTTTAAGTTTTGTTTAAAGTACTGTTTGGTGGAAAAGAGTCATTCTTCTAGCTGTCTTGGAATTCGAATGTCAGTAAGCTGATAACAAGGTGCCAAGGTGATAGGTTGCTATAACACATATAATCCATGTCCATTTATGCACAGAAAAGGCTAGCTCTGAGCTTCATGGCAAGAATGGAAATGTTATGCACCAATTTCTAGGTTCTAAATGTATCTTTTCCCCTGTGGGAAATAACATTTTTGCAAGAATTTTGGAGCTGGGTCAACCAGTGACCTGAAATTACATTAAAGTCCAGGGTCCTTATGTTCCTTAAGGAGTCATTTACAGCAAACCAAATAAAATACAGAAGCCAGAGAAACTTGGAGCAACAATATAGCCATGCTATAATTACTGCCATTTAAGAAAAATAAAGTTTGTGTGACTAGAATCAGAGAGTACACCAACTGTTTACGCTCCTGATGGAAATGTTCCAACTCAAATCTGCCTCGTGATTGAAAGCACTATCCCTGAGAAAGATAGATTTTGCTTCAGTCCTGCCTCTGCCACTCACTAGGTGACTGGGGTGTGTTACAGAAGTCTCAGTTTTCACAATTTTACCTCATAGAATTATAATGTGGTTTAAATGTGGTAATGTATTTAGAAGTTCTTGTTAACACTTGTTGGCACACAGAAAGCACTCAGAAAATATTGGCTGCTGGGTTTTACTTATTCAACTAAACAATTGTGAAAAGTCTACAATTATCAGGGACTAAGCTATGGGAAACAAACAAACAAAAGATGACAATATAGTGAAAACATTGTTTTTAAGTTTTGTTCTTTAAATGTTTGTGTTCCCGGGTGTTTTTCCACAGGCCCTCCTTCCATTAATGGTTTGTAAGGTCTTCTAAAACTGAGTGTTCTATCTGTAGTTTCTTTTGAATGGCTTGTAAGGCACAATGATTACTAGGTGGTTGGCTAATTTTTCTCTGCCACAGGCCAGTTCTGACATTTATGAGGCATATGCTCAACCAAAAGCAAAGGGAGGGCTCAGTAAAACTTTCTTGCACGTGAATTCTACCCGTGCTGAAATCACGTCATGAACATATGAAAAGATTAATAGGATTAGGTGACCCTTCTGAAAGCCTGACCTCTAAAAAGTAACCTGTCTACCCACTAAGATGCCTTCATCCCAGCAGAGACTTGACTTTCAAACCTGCTCTAGCCATCAGGAGTCAGGATCTCATCAGCACTTTATTTCTGGCCTGTCCCCACTTAGGAACTTTGTTCTGTGACTGCAAACACAGGGCAAGAGTGTCTTAGATTGCTTTAAATCTGTTTGCGTATGTGCATGTGTGCACTTGGGTATGTGTGTGTTGAAACTTACATCCAGAAACAGTCCATCTGCAAACAACAGAAAGGAGCCTTTAAAAGTCCTATGTAGAGAATTAATTAAAATGTGCCATATACATACAAAAACACAGCTACAATTAGTGGTCTACTGTGGTAAACCAATGACATAATCATATTGTCTTCTGAACTTGATATTCTAATATTCACTGTATGATTCAACTTGCTGTTTTACCCAAATAAAACCTCCAAAATCTTTACTGTCTTTGGCTTATGAGTTTGTTCTCAAAAGTATTTTGAAACAAATTTTATTAAATTTTCAGTTGTGAAACAATGTTCTTTTTTAACTCTGGTTAAAATTTATCATAATTTTAATTTTCATACCATTGATAAAATCCAGCTTGGTCTCATGAAAATGACTTTAGCTTGCTAAAGTCAACATCAGGTTACGACCTAAGATGACTTAGGTATCAGATTTGTTTATAAAACAATTTGTCTTAAGTTCTTTTTGAAACAGGGCAAGGAAATTCTGCTTTCTTGGGTTAGAACGGCAGCTCTGTGTTACCACTAACTAATGATGGGAACCTGAACAAGTCACAATTTCTCTGGATCTCAGTTTTCTCATTCATAAAATAAGAGAATCAGACTAAATGAGTAGTAAGGCCCATTCTAGTTTTTAAGTTCTATGTTTTTTTGTTTTTTTGTTTTTTTGAGACGGAGTCTCACTCCGTCGCCAGGCTGGAATGCTGTGGCACGATCTCAGCTCACTGCAACCTCTGACTCCCTGGTTGGTTCAAATGATTCTCCTGCCTCAGCCTCCTGAGTAGCTGGGATTACAGGCACGTGCCACCACGTCCAGCTAATCTTTGTATTTTTAGTAGAGACGGGGTTTCACCATGTTGGCCAGGATGGTCTCGATCTCCTGACCTCATGATCTGCCTGTCTCAGCCTCCCAAAGTGCTGGGATTACAGGCATAAGCCACTGCGCCTGGCCAAGTTCTATGATTCTTTGTTTCAACTAATAATATTTGAATTTTCTGAGGAATAGAAAACAAACCACATTTTTACTTAAAAATTAATATAAGCATATATATACCTCAAGAAACTTAACTATGAATGAATATTTGAGTTTAGGTTGAGAAAAATTTTTTACAAATACTTCTCACTGTGAGCTAAGTCCAAATAACTACCTGAGAAACTTTTTAATTTTTAAGGAACTGATTAGAATAAATAATTCAGTAGGAAGAGGCAGCATGACAATGAAGATTTTAAAATCAGAAAGATCTAGATTCACATCCTGGGCTCATGGTTTCATCTTGGGTAAATCATATAATCTCCTGGGCCTTAGTTTCTTTATCTGTAAAGTGGGAATAAAATGCATCTCCTATGGCTGCTCAAAGGTTTCATGTGACACATGAAGGATATAGCATGGTGCTGACTCATGGTTAAGTATGCAGATATTATCCACTTGATTTTCTTTTCTTATCTAGAAGTCTCTGCACTAAGAGCAAGAAATCCTGGTTTTAGTAAAAGCAAGAGTGAAATCAATAGACTGTGAACTCTTCGAGCCTAGGAAGGCAATATTTCACAGTGGTTATCAGCATGCACTTTAGGGTCTTACAGACTTACATGTAAATTCAAGCTCCATCACTTATTACCTTTGGGATCATAGGCAATTTATTTAAGTTCCCTCAGATGCAGTTTTTCATCCATAAATTAGTCATTGTAAGGTTTAGAAGGGAGAATGTAGCCCAGTATCCATCACATGATAAGAACATGCTTATGTTCTTCAAACTTGATGATGACTGGACTTCCATGAATATTTCTGAAGCATACATGAGCAAATGATTATTCCTAGGTTGATGAACTAAGTCTCACCAAGTTATTAGGAACTAAGGAATTATCTTCTGGGAGCAAGGCAGGTCCTGGAATCCCACAGCTTCCTACAACAGGCATGTCATCTCAAAGACATCTTTCTTGACATGAAGATAATGCCGTGTAAACTACTTATGTTCTTTTTTTATGAAACCAGCTAGGGACTCCTCAGGATTTTTGTGTTCAGTTAAAAAACTGCTCCTCAGTGCTTTTCATGGGTGTGCATTGTTTGTCTTCAGTCAAAGATTTTGAAAGGGGGGAGGGAGGAGGATCTGGCTAAAAACTTTGGGAAGTCTGAAATAAAGGTTATATTAGTCCCATTGGGTATTCTTGAACTGGTTGCACAAAATAGACTTTAAAAGTGTTTATTTACATAAACATAAAAATGCTGGCACTTCATTAGATTAAAACAGCAGGAACCATAACAAACTGACATTAGAATACTTATACTTTTCTGGGTAGCTAATCCCTAGAATAAAAAATACCAGGAGTTCTATTATCAGAAAATTTAAAATAAAATTATATCATTTTAGACTGTTATTTAAAAAACAACAATAATGTGTGGGCTCCCTCTGCTGGATCTTCAGACTGTGACTACCAGAAAGGGGTTTAGTACATTATAGTTACCTAAATGATTGTATAACTCATAGTGATGAAATTAACACGAAGAAGTGGATGATTGATTTCAAATCTACATTTTAAAAGTTGCCAAATAAAGAAGCTGAAATCAGCTGGAGCTATATTTTTCTTCAGCTTTAAAAACAGAGACTTTATTTTGTTTTAAGTAAAAGATAGTAAATTTTTTGTTTGTTTTATTTTTGTAAAAGGAGGCACTGACACTCTTCAGAGAGGGGTCACTTGTGGTCCATGGTGCCTGTTGCCAGGGTAACTATATCCTCTGTCTGTACATGTCAAGGCCAGTGGCTTCTTTTGGAGACAATCAGACTATCAGATGGAAGGAAACGGAGAAAATGCAAATTATGATGTTCATGTTGCTTCAGAAAAACTATAATGTGATTATCCTGCAAAGCAACTCAGAGAAATTTTCATCTTAACAATGAATTTCTTTTATTGTTATTTATCTCCCTAAAATAATTATGTTCTGGTGAGTATGTAAGCACTTCATTCCCTTGCATAGTGGGCGTTTTCTATTTATTGAACTTGGAAGGAGATGTGCAGACAAAATGTTCTTTAATAAAATTAGAAATTTTCTCTTCCTAGAGTCATAAAATATTTATCCAAAACTCTATAAAAATATAACCCCTTTTAGCTTATGTAGCATTTCTGAATAATGTTCTCTTTTTAAAAAATGCCTAATGATGCCGAATTTAGATTCTATGTTTAAAATTTGTTTGCCGAAGGAAAGCTGTGATTAGTATAAGGAATACTGAGTTCCATTTTGAGAACAGCAAGGTAATGGCTGGCTTTGTTTATATAAAGAACAGAAATAGAACTTGTTGCAGAAGATTGAAATTTCATCCATTCCTTAGTTGAGTGTAGATTTTTACAGTGAGCTGTACAAAATTAAATGTATGAGTGCTCATCAACTCATGAAAAACCACAATTTAATTGTTTGAGTTTTATGGACATTATGGTTTTATTTATTTTATTGTAAAATTTCCAAGCCCATTTAAAAAACTTTATAGGTATTGATAGTGATCCCTATATTAAACATAGTCACAAATACATCAATATATCTAAAATTAACCTCTCATAATATATCTGGAAAGGTAACCAAAACAATTTCTTAGAGAAAAAAGTCTCACCAAGTTATTAGCTTCCCCCATCAGTTATTAGCTTCAGGAACTAATGATAGTTCCTTATCTTGCTTTAAAAAGTCAAGCACGTATTTCCTCAAAGCTTTCATTTTCAGTTTTCTTTCTTATGATACATTATGTTACTGAAGATATAAAGAGCTCTCATCAAAAAAGAATGCATAGCTATTACTTCCTCTCATGTAGGTTTCCCCTTGTACCTATCTTCCAAGGAAGCTGAACAAACTAAGAAGAAAATGTAGTAGCGGAAGATAGGAATGCACAAGGGCTGTAAACAGAGTGTCTTGTAAATAGAGAGACTATACGCTACAGTTTCCCAAGGACAAGCTTGGTTTATGCCTATTTTCCTGGCATAATTATTAACAGTGCCCCATTTCATTGTAAAAAATATCTGCTTCGAGTAAGAAATTACATGACCATCCTATTTAAAGTCTAAGCACTTCTGCCTACATTGCCATTTGTTCTCTAGATCATCATTTCCAAATGTGCATCTACCTCAATTCTAACCCCTCCAAATATTAGTGTAAATGGAGTGATGTGGTAAACTAAATTTGACAAACGCTGGATGTTATATGTAGTAGTCTTCTTGAAGAGTCTAACACATATTTACATATTTAAGGTTGCTTGACTTTGCTTACTCCAAAAATTCCAAATTTGGGGGGTACCAGCTCCCCATATTTTTTATATATTTATTAATATAACATAACATAACATAACATAAAAAATCTACCCATAGTTACATGGGCTCTCAGTTCCAATTAGCATAGGATTCCTACCCGATTTCTTTACTTATTTCACTATATTCCACCTGTATAACTAAAATTGTGTGGAGACAATATCCAGGAAAATGGCAACTCCTAAGAATTTTGCTAAAGAAAATCAAGGATGCGCCAATCAAAATACACAGTGTTGGCTGGGAACGGTGGCTCACACCTGTAATCCCAGCACTTTGGAAGGCCGAGGCGGGCAGATCACCTGAGGTCAGGAGTTCGAGCCTGGCCAACATGTTGAAACCCCGTATCTACTAAAAATACAAAAATTAGCCAGGCGTGGTGGCGCGTGCCTGTAATCCCAGCTACTCAGGAGGCTGAGGCAAGAGAATCGCTTGAATCCAGGAGGCAGAGGTTGCAGTGAGCTGAGATCACCCCACTGCACTCCAGCCTGGGGGACAAAAGAGAGACTTCATCTCAAAAAAAAAAAAAAGTTAAATAAAATAAAGTGTTTATAAAACTCACATGTAAATCATTTATTCAGAAATTAAATCTTGTTTTTCCTCCCGTTTCCATTGAGTTCAGCTCTTCTTTATTGAGTGCTTATTATGTTAAAAGCACTTGCTATGAGCTATTTTAGGATGCATAAGATAAGTTGCTGTATCCAGGGACTTACAGTGGGTAAGCGGCTCCCTCCTCTCCACTCTTAATCTCATTTTCTCTGTTCTATTTTTTCCCCCACAGCACTTATTGGCTTCTACCATGCTATATAATTTTCTGATTAATTATATTTACTTTTTATTTTCTGCCTTCCCAATTAAAATGTAAATTCCTCAAGCAAATATATCTTCTGTTCTGTTCGGTAATTTATCTCAAGCACCCAAAAAGTAGTTAGCACATAGTATATGCTTAATCAATTTTTCTTGAATGAATGAATAAATAAATGAATAAATGAACTCATTAAGGGCAGATTAGTCATGGAGCCTAGCTCAGAGTAGGTAAGTATTTTGAAAAATGAAGAAATGAAGGCATAGATGCATGAAAGTACAAGGATGTGCCTGGATCTCAGAACAGGAAATAAGACTTGGAAGTCAAGTTAGGAGCAGGTCATAGAGAACTTTGAGTGTCATGATAATGACCTAGTTACTTTTTTGTACAATTACTATTGGCCATGCACTGTGTAAGGAATAATAGCATCTTCCTTACAACAAACTTGCCAAAAGACAAACATTATGTATCCTCTGTTTCAGATGAAAAAAAGAATCTCATGAAAGCGAAATAATTTGTTCCATGTCATATGGAAGTTAGCAATAAAGCTATGTCTTAGTTTGGGCTGCTGGAACAAAGTAGTATAGACTGGGGGCTTATAAACAACTGAAAATCATTTCTCATAGTTCTGGAGGCTGGAAGTCTGAGAATCAGAGTGCCAGCATGATCAGGTTCTGGTGCAGGCCCTCTTTTAAATTTGCAAACTGCTGTCTTCTTGTTATATATCCTTATACAGAGGGGAGAGGGTGAGAGAGTCTTTAGGGTCCCTTTTAGAAGGGCACTAATTCCATTCATGAGGGCTCCGCACATATGACCTAATCACCTCCCTAGGCCCTACCTCCTAGTAGCATCACATTGGAGAATAGAATTTCAACATATAAATTTGAGGGAGACACAAACATTCAGACCATAATAAGTTAGGATTCAAACTTAGTCCCCTGTGACTTACTATTTATGTCCACCATGTTGCCTTTCTATAGGAAGTAGACATCCACAAATGTATATGAGCAATGGAGTAAATTCTTTGCCTGTATCTTCACAGATCATCACCACCACTCTGACTGATAGATTGTACAAGTAATAGGTTGGATGTGAGATAATGGTAGGAGTTGCAGTTTCAGCTCCAGAACTCAGAACTGAGGTCAGGGATATAGATTCCAGAGAAATGCTGTTCAAGATAGTAGCTAGTAGCCTCATGAGACTATTGAGCACTTGAAATGAAACTTGTCCAAATCAAGGTGGGCTCTAAGTATAAAGTACACACTGGATTTTAAAGACATCATATTTTAAAAAGGTTGTCAAATACTTTATATATAATGTTTTAGTTAATTACATGTTACAATGATAGTACTGTGGGTATGCTGAGTTAAAGAAAGTATACTAAAGTTAATATCATCTGTTTCTTTTACTTTTTGTAAAGTGGTTAATAGAAAATCTAAAACTACATATGTGGCTTGCATTATGTCTTTGTTGGGCAGGGCTATTCTGGTTATTCTCATTAAAAAACTGTTTAAAGTCTCAGATGCATCACAGAACTGTCAGCTTAGAGTAAGATGGCCATGTAAAGGATGTTGAGAGAAGCCTACCTTTAGAGGCTGGGTAAAAAAAGTGACAGAAAGAGACTCGGGAGCAATCTGAGATGACAGTGTCAAGGAATAAATTTGGCTGCATGTGGCAGAGAGCCAGGGAAAATGAGGACAGAGAAGAGGTTGATAGATTTACTATTAATAAGTAGGAGGCTATTTGCTCTTAAGACTTTTCAGAATAGTTGTGATGGAAGCTAGTTGGGAAAAGTGGGTAGGGACAGGGTTCTACATACAATCATTTTTAAGAAAATGCAAGATGTGAAGGTGTTTGTAAGTTTATGAAAGAAGCTAGTGGAGGGAAAGAAATTCAAGATACAATAGAAAGAAGAGATTATTGATATAGGAAGGTCTCATCACCAGTTCTTGGAAAGTAACTCACCAAGGAAAGGATTCAAAATACCTTTTCTCTGAGGCCACAGGAAAGAAAAATAATTCCAAGGATTTTACTTAACTTTGTTTCTTATCATCTCTAAGATGGAAGAAATACAGTGATAGTCTGAGAGTCAAAAGGTTGAGGCCTATTGTGAGAGCCTGAAAAGTGTGAGAAAGGCTTGGAAAAGGCATAGTATCTTGTCATCACTATGGAAAAATAAAAGACTGAGGAGTGAGCAGTGAAGAGCCAGAGGGGTTTGGATAGCATAAATATTCAGGAGCATATGCTGACAAAGTGATGTTGCTTTCTCCAGCAGAGTTAAGCTTTCTGAGGCTTACCCAAGATTAGAAATGGACAAAGTAGTGTGATTGAAGCATAAGGGGTCTTTTTGGTTGCTTGCGTGAATATAAATAAAATTGCAAAAGCTATGGACTGAATGTTTGTATCCCCCCAAAATTCAAATGTTGAAGCCTTAACTCTCAGTGTGGTTACATTTGGAGATGGGCCTCTGAGAAAGTAATTAAGGTTAAATGAGTTCACAAGGGTAGGACCCTCATCCAATAGAATTAGCGTCCTTATAAGAGGAGACAACAGAGTGTATGCTCTCTCTTTCTCTCCTCTGTCTCTCTCTCTCTTTCTCTTCTCCTCTCTCTCTCTCTCACGTTCTCACTCTCTCTCTCCCTCTCTATGCATGCACTGAGGAAAGGCCATGTGAGCACGCAGGGAAAAGGCAGCCATCTATAACCAAAGGGGAGAGCCCACACTAAATATCAACTTTACTGGCACCTTGATCTTGAACTTTCTGTCTCCAAAACTGTGAGAAAATGAATGTCTTTTGTTTAAGCCACACGATCTATGGTATTTTATATGACAGCCTGAACAGACTAATAAAAACATGATGCTGAGATCAGATAAAAAGGCTTTCAAAGCCAGGAGGGGAGATTTTGGAGGATAGAAGGGAGGCAGCAGCCATTGTGTAACATACACACTTTACTGGTGTGCTGATTCCCCTCAGTAGATGAAGCAGCAGCTGGCTTGGGCGTGTGTGTTTAGCTCTGTGAGAAAGAGGCTCAACTTCTGCAGGGTTCCTTCATTACCAAGTCAGAGGCAACAAGAGCAAACATGGATTTCAGTCCAGCCCTACTGGGTTCCTGCCTGCTGGCGATATTCCCTCCGTGACTGCCTACCCTGTAGACTTCAAGCCAGCATCAGACACAAAGACAGTCTTACAGGGACTGCTTAACCAGACCCCACAATTGTGTAAGCCAGTTTCCTGTAATTAACCCTTTAATACATGTGGCACATATGTTTATATTATATTATATACCTCCTACTGTGTCTGTTTCTCTGTTTGAACCCTGATTGATATAGAATTAAAAGCCTGGGGAAATGAGGCAAACACTAGAGTTCAGGAAGAATAAATTTCATTTATTCATTCACTTATGTATTTATGTTAGGTACCAAAATCATACATCATATGAGATATGGGTCTTACAAATTTTCATTAAAATAAACAACTGATATAAAACTGTCAGAGTGGAGTGATGGGGCTCAAGGCAGGAATTGCCATTTGCCTAGCTTGGATTTCAAAGGGATGCTGACTTGAGACTGCGTTCTATTGTCTAGCAGGTACACTAGAGAACAAGAAGAAAAACAATCTCTCCTTTAGGTCCCAAGATATTGAACAAGCAAAATAAGAGACTGATACTTGGAAGAGATTTGCAGGAAATGATGCCAGCTCTTGGGTCTTTAATTCCAACTGTAATTCCACTTCAAACATCACCTATTCATTATCCATTACTCCAAATCAGCCCATTATTTTATATTTCATGAGCAATAATTTTCAAAGCTCCTCAAGCAAAATCTCTGCAGCATTTTCTAGTCTTCCTTTTCCATTTCTTCCAGCACCCAGCTGCCATCTGCCACTGTCTCACTGATTGGCCATGAAATTGTTGCTTCTGCTTCAAGAATGACTCTTGAATGAACATCCCTCTTTGTAACTCTGCTGCTGCAGCCATAAAGAAGACCATCATTATCTTCCACTTGTGCATTTTCATGAATCTTCTAATGGATCTTTCTTCCCCTAGAATTTTTACAAATCAAATGGGATTGAGTCATACTCCTGCATATATATTGCCAAATCCCTTCTAGCAACATTGCAAACTCCTTAGTATGGTACCTTTTCAATCAAGACTCTGACAAGCATTTTCTACTTCTCCTATCACTTCTCATTATCTAACTTCACTGAACTTCTTCTGGTCATTCCTAAATGACACTATCCCTTCCCATACTTTGTGGCTTTGCATGTGATGTTCCTAAGTGGAGGCTTAGAATGCCCTCCACGCCCTTTTACTTGTGATAAATGCCTACCAATTCCTTAAGAGAGGTTCAAGTTCTCCATAAGGCAGACCGTCTCTTTGGTGTCCTAGAGCACTGAATGTTAATGTTGCTTTTAAAACAAATTCCACATTGGATAATAATTATCAATTTACGAGATGGCTCTCATTTTAGGACTGTCATCTCCTTGAGGCTATGACAGCAACTTACGGGTGGTGTTCTGGCTGTCACATAGGAATGGCTTAAGAACAGTTTATTAAATAAATGAATTAATAAATATCATCAAGAGGTAGACTTCAGATTGAAGTTTACAATGTTATAATTATTATTTGGACCCCCAAATTAACCCATAGAAATCTATTTCATCTATAATGCAGAATATAGCTAGAATACAGTACTATAAGTATAGTCGTCAAACATTGCATTATAAAACTTTGCAAAAAGAGTATTTCAGCCATTTTATGAGAGAAACCTACATTGTGGGCTGGCTCAGGAAGCCAAACAAAATTTACCTTACTAGAAATTATTTTAATACTCATTAGAAATTTTAAACAATATTTAAAAAATTCACTTTCTATAATTTGGTTCAGTTGATGTAGACTTCAGTGGACTTGTGATAGGTTTATATCAAATTTCTTTTCCTCAATTTCCCTTTTCTTCCCCACCTTCCTACCATACACTTACCTTAACCAAATAACCTTGTAACTTTTCTTGAACAAAGAAGAGCCAACTCTTCATGGACAGCACTGAGCCTGAGTTTAGCTCTGAAATAGACTTTGGTACTATGGGATGCATACCAGGAATAATAACAATGATTTTCTTTAATGTACCCCCAAGGTGATTGCTTTGGCTAGAGACTAAGGACAGAGGACCGCTGAGAATACACATTTCAATGTTATACTTTCAGAAAGAATTTACTTTACAGAGAAACAGATCTGTATAGTAGAAAGAACACTAGAGTAAAAATTAGGATTGAGTTAGAATTATATGAATATTAAAAAGCCAACACTGGGAGGGAGATTATGGGGATAGAGAAGAAAAGAGAAATACTTTGTATGAAAAGGTGGCAGAATTTTGTAACACTCTTGGTGGAGAGTGAGGGTGGGAAAAGAATAAAAAGAGCTCCTTGAATATTTCACAGTCTATGTGTTATAATAAGGCTGATATAATTACTGAATTGGGATGAGGCAGCAGAAGGAAAAGTCAACTTTCTGAAAAAGTCTAAGATGGCTTTATAAATTGTTCAAGGTAGTGGTGACATCTATGATAGAGATGTATTATATATACCAGAGACACAGAGCAAGTGGTTAGATGAGAAGGTAGAAAAAGCGAAAGATGTGAGATGTACCTTGAGAGAGGGATGGAGCCCTTAGATCAAAAACACCTTCTGCATTAGAAAAGCAGAGACCAATTTGGAAGCTAAAACAAGAAATCAAGGAAAAAGAAAATGTAATCTTCAAGGAGGTAGGAGGGGAATTGGGATTATATAGTTAGATAAAAATATTTATTCATCCTTTTGTGACCCAGTATCTGTTTTCTGACAAAACAGACATGATTTTGAGGAGATGTCTCATTGTTCATTTCACAGGGAAAAGTGGTTATTTCGGCTCACCAGAGGACACAGAACACAAATGTAGCTCCAATAAGAGAGGTGATGATAGACTTGAACATGGATTCCCACATGTTAGGAGTAAATCTCCTTTTGAGTCCAAATTATGGTGTCTGGTTACTGGAGAAGATTTACTGGCCGCCAAGTAAACCCTAGAAAGGTTACTATCTTACCAACTAATAGCGAAGAAGGCAAGGACTGTATTCCCGTTAGGCATGCTGGATTTTAAAACCACGAAAATTAATCCCCAAGTTCCTCAAACTAAGCCAGACATTTACTATGTGACTGTTAGCAAAGGAGAATAGACTTAGCTAATTAAGCTCAAATCATTTTACTTGTGAAATAACTTCATTGTAATTGTAATGAATGTAAAACTTCAAATTATAACGAAGAGTTTTATTGGAAAGGTGACTCTTTAGAATAGCATGCTTTAATTAGATCAGAAAAAAATATAAAATTGTGTATATGTTTTATTTTAACATTTTTCAGAACAAAAGGTAATTAGCAATTGATGTCCCAGATTGCATCAGTGAAACAAAGTTTGACTTCAGTGCCCCAAGAGTCTCTAAGCCTCTGGCTCATTCTCTGTCCCTCCACCCTGGTGGACTGAGCCATCTCGGTAAAGCATCTCTACTCTTAAAAATATGTCATTTCACCAAGATGGTTCCTATAATGAATGATGAAAAAATTATTTTATCTTATTTTTAATACTTGCCACAAAAATACCATGTCTTTTAAAAAGTGTTTGTAATTCAGTGCCTAAGAAATCAATTTAAAGTATGAGATTGTCTACTAAAATTAATGCTTAAATGGAATTGGGAAATTGTTATGGTCTCAATGTTACATTTGCTTAATCAAAATATAGATTCCTCATCCACTGTGACAAATAACCTATTTTGACTCAGGATAATAATTAAATAATAGAATTTCAAAAATTTCTGTGAGATCACAACTAATCTAATCTTTATAATGTTTTAATGGTCAGATAAATCTGGCCATTATAAGAAACTGTTAGTAACCCTTAATTAAGTAGTTCGGTCAAAATGGGTGTCCCTTTACCACTCTTTTAGCACACTGTGATACTCCACAACACCTCGTGAATATAGACACTAGCAGGGCTTCAAGTTAGTCCTTTTAAAAATCTGTATGTTACTGGAGTTATGATGTCCCTATAATGTTTAGGAAGGCTTCTTGCCTATAGTAGCAAGTATTCACAAAATGTTTGGTGAAAGCATCAATTAATTAGGGAATTTATATTTACTTAGATGTATCCTGAGTGTCAAACACTGTAACTATGCATTCTACACAGTTAGTAAAGATTGAAGATTGGGTTAATAAATAAATAGGCATTGTTACCCTTAAAGAACATAAACCATGTCATTCAAGTTTGACCTTAACTATGACCATATCATTTTTGATAAGACAGCTTTCAGATTTTTTCCATCTACTATTCCCTTCAACACTTTATTGTTAGATATAATAATCAATGCAATACACATGAGAGCCAGTGATTCTTGAGTTGTGCCAAAACTAGACTATTCTACAAATTTAAATATTTGAAAAAGAGAACACATATTTTTATGAGAGTGAAAGCTTAAAATTTTAAACATTTAGAAATGTGAGCATCAAAGCAAAGTTTTGAGAAGCTGCTCTTCATTAGGAAAAACACCATGATCGTAAAATAGCTGTTTTGTTAAAGCTCTGATGATGGGGTTTTTTTTTTGCTTTAACAGAATATATTCAGTCCTAGCAGACCACTTATAGTCACTCCCCAAAAATGGCTCTCTTTACAGACAATTGAATTATTCATTCTAAGAAAAATTGTAGGCAGACTCTCAATGCAGTACTCTTAGGCCAACATTTGTGCATGCATGCATATATATATATATATATATATATATATGTATGTATATACATTCTTAGTTTGGGATTTATAAACAATTAAGGGAAATCACTGAATTACATATAAAACATCAAGTTAATTATTTTTACCTTTTCAATCTTCAGGTAGTCTTGAATTTTCTTTTCCAAAAGGAGTTATTAATATGAAAGGAAGGCAGACATGTGCATACTTATACATGTTTTTACAAAGATATTTTAATTATATTTGTCCATATGCCAAAAATATCATTCATAATTTATGTAAATTTATTTCACAGCAAAGGTGTAATTCAATTTGATGAGCTATGGTTAAGAATGAATTATAATTCTCAAGTCTTTATAATAGACGTAATATAATGCCAGTTGTGATGTTATAATGGAACACACAAGAAAACTATGTCAAAATTACATTAAATTTCAAACGGCACCCTAGTATTTAAGGAATTTAAGCAGTATGTGTCTTTAAGGGGGTAAAAATTTAGACTGACTAAAAAAAGGACATAACAAATTCTCAAGTCTAAGCTCTCAAATATAAAATGTTTCAGAGAAAGTTGACAAGATATCTATAATCCAAAGGGCAACAATAATTGGGACTTTATCCTCATTTTTTCATAATTAAGTAAATTCAAGAAAACATTTATAAAAGATTTATAATATTTTGATGGGACTCAAAAGCCATCAAAACTGAATTTAATTTTAAATATAAGCAAGCTAAGACATGAATCAGGAGAATCATAGTTTTTTTCATTTAAGGTGTTCACATGAAGATAGTTTAAAATTCTATTATTCTTGGAGAAGTCTTTTATCAAAACAAGCTGGATAATTGCTATATCTCATTCTCACAATCATGCTGAAATAGGATTTATCATGAAATTAAATGCAGTCTGCTAATTGTATAGCATTAAAATATTTCTACCATAAATTTTTTAAATGGATGAAAAATAATTAATGATTTTGGATTTTAAAAAATATTTATACTAAAACTACCATGAGCCTTGCTTATGTAAAGTGACCATAATATATATGCATGATCATCATTATAAAGCCACAAAAGCTAATAGTCAGATTTGCAGTAACTTGGTTTTTCCATGCACAACCTAATAGAAAAAAGTCACATTTGGAAAGAAAGAGAAAGAAAGGGAAGCAAGGATGGGAGGGAAGGAGGAAGTAAGGGAGGGAGGAAAGGGGAGAGGAGGGGAGGGGAGGGGAAGGGAGGGGAAGGGAGGGCAGGGGAGGGGAGGGGAGGGGAGAGATGAACGGTGGGAAAAGTGAGGCTTTTACCAAAACCTTGAATGTGAACTAAAAGAGACCATGAAAAAGGAGCATCAGTTATTTTTAATAAAAAAGAACACCAATACTTCATAAACACAAATTATCAATTTTAGTAGATCAGTCACCTCTTTGAATTTAACTGACTCATAGATACAAAACTAGTCAAATCCTATGTGTATATGTGTTTAGAAGTTGTTCCTGTTATATGTTGTTAACTCCCTCAAAACTTAGTGGCTTAACTGTAAGCATTGTGTGATACTTCATATTTGTGGGTCAGGAATTCAATCAGATTCCATGGAGTAATTCTTCTTTTCCTGTGCTCTTGAAAGATTGGGCTAGTCTACAGGGTGCTAGTCAGCTTCACTCACAACTCTGGTGCCGTGGGAGAGAAGGTCAGCTGGGACCTGAGCACCAATACATGATCTCTTCACGATGGAGTCGAAAGGGGGGTCAGGAGTCTTATATATGGCAGCTTGGGGATCTCAGAGAGAGGTTGCCAAGGAAGCCCAGGTAGAAGCTGCCAGCCTTCTTATGGCCTAACCTTGGTGGTCCCAGTACATCGCTTCTAACATTCTATTAGTTATGCGAGAATGAAGGCCAGCCCAGACACAGGAGAGGGAACTTAGACTTCTTATCTCAACCTTTGTGGCAACCTTTAATCCTGCACACCAGTTTACATTGGAAGACGTACTAGAAAGCTCCATAGCTCAAAGATAGTCACTCTGCTGATGCTTCACCAGTATTATTTTTGGAAAAGATATAGTTGATTCTTGTTACATCTTGTTTAAAATTGCTTAGATTATTATAACCAATTTTTATGATATGAAGCTTTTAATGTCTTAAGCTTTTTGTTTTTGTATGTGTTTTTGTTTGTTTTGTTTTGTTTACTTTGGTTCTTGGTTATTTTTTAAGAGAGATTTCTTTTCTCTTTCCAATGGTCTTACTTTAAACAAATACTATATTGATGTGAGACAGCTGTCTATTCAGACATATGGCCTTGGTATGACACTAAATTGTTGGTTAACTGTTAAGAATATGACTGCAGGCTTGGCATGGTGGCTCATGCCTGTAATCCCAGCACTTTGGCAGGCAGAGGTGGGCGAACCACTTCGAGACCAGCCTGGCCAACATGGCAAAACCCCACCTCTACTAAAAATACAAAAATTGGCCAGGCATGGTGGCATGCACCTGTAACCCCAGCTACTGGGAAGGCTGAGGCAGGAAAATCACTTGAACCCACGAGGCGGAGGTTGCAGTGAGCTAAGATCGCACCACTGCACCCCAGCCTGGGCGACAGTAAAAATCTGTCTGGAAAAAAAAAAAGAATATGAGAATATGACTATAGAAATACCTGGTAACATAAAGTAGTCAATTCCTGGTATTTCTTAGAAACCATAACTACCACCACACAGCCCCTCATGACACAGTAAAGATCAGTTGAAACAAGTATTAGTGATGGCGAACTCCAGAGATGATGCAGTACTTGCGTTCCTGCAGTCCTAATTTGCACTGGGATTCATCCAAACAAGCAGAGTTTAGCATCTTATTGTCAACTACCACTGAAATTCTTCACAGAATTAGAGAAAACTACTTTAAAAATCATATGGAACCAAAAAAGAAGCCATATAGCCAAGACAATCCTAAGCAAAAAGAACAAAGCTGGAGACATCACGCTACCCAACTTCAAACTATACTACAAGGTTACAGTAACCAAAAAAGCATGGAACTGATACAAAAATAGAAACATAGACCAATGGAACAGAATAGAGATTTCAGAAATAAGACTGCACATCTACAACCATCTGATCTTTGACAAACCTGACAAAAACAAGCAATGGGGAAAGATTTCGTGTTTAATAAATGGTGCTGGAAGAACTGGCTAGCCATATGCAGAAAATTAAAACTAGACACCTTCCTTACACCATATACAAAAATTAACTCAAGATGCATTAAAGACTTAAATATAAAACCAAAAACGATAAAAACCCCAGAAGAAAACCTAGGCAATGCCATTCAGGACATAGGCATGGGCAAAGATTCCATGACAAAAACATCAAAAGCAATTGCAACAAAAGCGAAAATTGACAAATGGGATCTAATTAAACTAAAGGGCTTCTGTACAGTTAAACTATCATCAGAGTGAACAGGCAACCTACAGAATGAGAGAAAATTTTTGCAATCTATCCATTTAACAAAGGTCTAATATCAAGAATATACAAGAAACTTAAACAAATTTACAAGAAAAAAACAACCCCTTTAAAAAGGGGCAAAGGACACGAAGAGACACTTCTCAAAAGAAGATATATTTAGATATATTTAGATATATTTATGTTGGCCATATATATTTAGAAATATATGTGGCCAACAATGAAAAAAAGCACATCACTGATCATTAGAGAGATGCAAATAAAAACCACAATGAGATGCCATCTCATGCCTGTCAGAATAGCTATTATTAAAAAGGCAAGAAACAACGGATGCTGGTGAGGCAGTGGAAAAATAGGAGCACTTTGACATTGTTGGTGGGAATGTAAATTAGTCCAACCATTGTAGAAGACAGTGTAGTGATTCCTCAAAGACCTAGAACCAGAAATACAATTTGACCCAGCAATCCCATTACTGGGTGTATACCCAAAGGAATATAAATCATTCTATTATAAAAATGCATGCACACATATGTTCATTGCAGCACTGTTCACAATGGCAATGACATGGAATCAACCCAAATGCCCACCAATGTTAGATTGGATAAAGAAAATGTGGCATATATACACCATGGAATACTATGCAGCCATAAAAAAGGAATGAGATCATGTCCTTTGCAGGGACATGGATGGAGCTGGAAACCATTATCCTCAGCAAACTAACACAGGAACAGAAAACTAAACACCACATGTTCTCACTTATAAGTGGGAGCTGAACAAGGAGAACACATGAACACATAGAGGGGAACAACACACACTGGGGCCTGTCAGGTTGGGGGTGGGGGAGAAAGAGCATCAGGAAGAATAGCTAATGGATGCTGTGCTCAATATCTAGGTGATGGGTTGATCTGTGCAGCAAATCACCATGGCACGCGTTTACCTATGTAACAAACCTGCACATTCTGCACATCCTGCACATGTATCCCAGAATTTAAATAAAATTAAATTAAGAAAAAAAAAGTTTAACCTTTATTCCAGTTTCCAACAAGTTCCTCATCTCCATCTTAGACCACCTCAGCTTGGACTTTATTGTCCATATTATTATCAGCATTTTGGTCAAAACCATTCAACAAGTCTCTAGGAAGTTCCAAACTTTCCTACATCTTCCTGTCTTCTGAGCTCTCCAAGTCTCTAGGAAGTTCCAAAGTTTTCCACATTTTCCTATCTTCTTCTGAGCCCTCCAAACTGTTCCAATCTCTGCCTGCTACCCAGTTCCAAAGTTTCTTCCTCTTTTTTGGGTATCTTTACAGCAGCGCCCCACTCTCCGTGGTACCAATTTACTGTATTAGTCTGTTCTCACACTGCTAATGAAGACATACCAGAGACTGGGTAATTTATAAAGGAAAAAGGTTTAACTGACTCACAGTTCAGCATGGCTGGGGAGGCCTCAGGAAACTTAACAATCATGGCGGAAGCGGAAGCAGGTACTTACATCCTTCTTCACATGGTGGCAGCAAGAAGTGCAGAGCAAAGGAGGGCAAAAGTGCCCTATAAAACCATCAAATCTCTTGAGAACTTACTCACTATCATGAGGACAGCATGCAGATGACCACCCCCATGATTCAATTACCTTCCACCGGGCCCCTCCCACGACATGTGGGGATTGTGGGAACTACAATTCAAGGTGAGATTTGGGTGGGAGCACAGCCAAACCATATCACCTACCTTAATTTTTTTTTGGAAAACAACAAACAATAAATAATCAAATAAAAATAAATATCCAAAAAATGTCCATTGAGGATTCACTATGTGCTATAAGGACCTTATAATACTCGGCTTTCATATGCAGGTGTTTTCAGCTTTGGAAAGCATAAAATGTATTTAATGGGTCATCTCAGAGTTGAGCCTAAACAGATATAGGGTGTATGAGACTTGATCTATACCTCCTTGTATCTGTTTATATTGAGGTTCTGGAAAAACAATTCAGGGTGTTAATAGTTGGGATTCAGAAATTTTGAAGCATGTATGGTAACCAAGGTGAGGACAAAAGGAATGGTATTCCCAGGAGAAAAATAGCCACCCTTAAGAAAGACTCTGGCCTATGTATTTGGATTAAGCATTTACTAATATTTATTTAAAATAATAATAAAAACTATTTAAGTTTATCTAAAATAATTCTAAATAGTAAATTATGTATTTTAGTTCTCTATACATACCCATTATAAGTGTCTCATTCTGGGAGGCCCAATGTCTTTTAATTCAAAATATGAGACTTGGCTCAAACTATCCTGAGGATTTTTGTTATTGCTTTTGTTTTGTTTTGTCTTAGGATAAATATATTAACACTTGCTCTAAAATTTTTGCAGTTTAAAGCAATGGTTCTCAATGCGGGACAGGGTGATATCTGGAGAACTTTTGTATATCAAAACTGGGGATAGTGATATACCAGTATCTAATGGGAAGAGGCCAAAGATGCTGCTAAACATCTCACAATGCACAGGACAGCACTCTGCAACAAAAAATTTATCTAACCCGGGATGTCATTAGTGCTGAGATTGAGAAACCCTAGGTTAAAGCCATAAGCGGTGAAGTGAAACTCTCAGTTCTTAACCAATAACTAGTGTAAGAATTTAAAACAATTTAAATCTTTTGGGGAAAATTATGGTTGGCTTTCAGTAATATGAGCTCTTTGCAATTGTGCTATTTATGTCTGTGCATCCACCATGTAACATAAAGCCTAGCCTAGAAAGACTTGCTGAAAGAAGAGAATGAATGACCAGCAGCTATTAAGAAAGGATGCTGCTGATTTCCATAATGGAGGGATTGGTCATTTCTCTCTTCATCAGGTGATAGTCCAGCTGTTCTATTTCCCCAGAGAAGGTCTTTTGGCCTCTCTCACCTGGTTTTCATGGTAGTCAGCAATGTAGAATATCTGAGTTGCTTATGAGAGGATATACTTGAAAATTCCGTAAAGATTGCACCTGTGCAATCTTCAGACATCTGATATTTAAGAGGCAGCATCTAAGGAATATATTTCCTACCTCGTCAACTAAATTGCCTGGTACTATGTTTGTATTATGTAAACTCAGGGAGTTAAGCACGTGGATGTGAGGTCCTCTACTCGTTTGAAGTGTTGATATAAGAACTGTTTGGTTAAACAGCATTTCCGTGTCTACTATGGTATTAGAGTTAAAGCCACTTTCCAGTGTGTCTTACAACATGCTTTTAAGCAAACCCCATGCTGTTAATTCAGTATTGAGATTAGTTCCAGAAAACAAAACAAAACAAAACAATGATTCAGTGTACTATTTCTCTTGTCAAAAACACAAAAATATTTATATAACTGTTTTTCTTTTTTGCCTTAGCTACAAGAATAATAAGCTGCCTGAAGTAATTAGCTCTTTTTGAGGCTGAATACTGAAGTGGTTAAAATGACACATGCTGGAGCCAGGCTGCTGGACTCCAGTCCCAGAGCCACAACTTACTAACTCCGTGATGGCTCTGTGATTTGACTGACTCCTCTGTGCCTCAGTTTCCTCACAGACAAAATGAAGTTAATAACCACTTTTGATTGTTAAGATTAAAACTGTTAACTGTTAAATACTTAAAACAGTGCCTAGTACATAGTAAAACCTTCAAATAAGCATCACTTATTATTTCTGTTTTCTTCAGGACATTTCCAAGACTATTGTGTTTTTTTAGTAGCTCCCTTGACTTATAAGCCAGAGCCCTTATCTAACTTGCTCACCAATGAACTGCCAATTTCTAGATTTTCAAACCTATTATAGTATGCCTTAAAAAAGTGACATGAATAAAGAAAAAACGGAGGCCTGAAATTTACCAATACATAAACAAAATATATGAAACTTGACCTTCAAATGTGGACTATGTTTAGAGAACAAAAGTGAACCTTACACTAGATTGAAAAAGTCTAGACCATAAATACCAGTGAAAGAGCATTATACCGTATTCCACATTTAAATGTTATTTTCAGTTTAGAGTTAGATCACAGGGAATTAAATGAGAAGATTTCACTTAACATTCAACTAAAAAAATTAATACTTAAAAACAATTTTCACTGCAGGTGATGCAGACTCCAATGCTAGAACAAAAATGTTTGGACTCGACATAATGTATGCAAAGAAATGGACCAGAAACCCTTTCCTCAAGGAGTTGATAGTCTACTGTTTATAAGGAATGCAGAATCCAGTTAGTGGTTATGGTTTAGGTGCTTTTTTGAAATTATGTGATAGACAAACAATGTTGTACATGTTCTTTTTCTTTAAGAAATTGCTAGTTTCCATTTAAAAGCATTTTTATTTTAACATAGGGGTGTATGTGTATATGCATATATAGGTTGAGTATCCCTTATCCAAAATGTTTGGGACCAGAAGTATTTCCAATTTCAGCTTTTTCAGATTTGGGAATTTTTGCATTATCTTATTGGTTAAGCGTTCCTAACCCAAAAACCTAAAATCTGAAACATTTCAGTGAGCATTTCCTTTGACTCCCCATTTCAGCATTCAAAAAGTTTCTGATTTTGGAGCATTTTCAATTTTTGATTTTCTAATTTGGGATGCTCAGCTCTGTGTGTGTGTGTGTGTATACACACACTAGAGACAGAGAGAGACACTTACATGTACAGGATATAGATATGTATTAGTATACAATATTTATAATATGTAAGTATATATATATCATATATATCCTTTATATATCTCTCCTGTATATATGCACACCTGTGTAAATAAGTGTATATATATACACACATATATGTGTATATATACACACATATATGTATATATACGTATATAAACACACATATATGTATATATACGTATATATACACACTTATATATGTGTATATGTACATATATACACACACTTATATGTAAGTGTATGTGTGTATATACATAAACACTCAGTATATATGTGTGTATGTATATCCTGTGTGTTTGTATATATATCCCATATATATGTGTGTTTAGATATACACACACATTGTATATATAAGAATATACAGTATATATGCTGTATATATAAGTATATATATCCTGTGTGTATATATATATATCCCGTGTGTGTATATATATATATCCTTTAAATATATATATTTAAATATCCTATAAATATATATGTATATATATTTATATATCCTTTTGCATTTTTTAATGCAATCATATCAGCAAGCACCAAAGAAAATCAATAAGATTCTGGGGTGCAAAGAAATAACTCACTACCTTAAACTGTACATTCTCTTGAGATTTGACATGAGAATTTTCCAAAAACATCTAATTTTTTATATTAGCAAACTGTATCTGACAAAGGTCTACTATCCAGAATCTATAAGGAACTTAAACAATTCAACAAGCAAAAAAAACAAATTACCCCATTAAAATATGGGCAAAGGACATGAACACACACTTCTCAAAAGGAGACATACGAGCGTCCAACAAATATATGAAAAAATGCTCAACATCACGAATCATTAGAGAAATCCAAATCAAAACCTCAATGAGATACCATCTCACACTAGTCAGAATGGCCATTATAAAAACTCAAAAAATAACTGATGGCAACTTTGTGGAGAAAAGGGAATGCTTATACACAGTTGGTGAGAATGTAAATTTGTTTAACTGCTGTGGAAACCAGTTTGGATATTTCTCAAAGAATTTAAAACAGAACTATCATTTGACACAGCTGTCCCATTACTAGGTATATACACAAAGGAAAATATTCCACCAAAAAGACATATGCATTTGTATGTTCATCGCAACACTACTCACAACACTACTCACACTACTCACAACACTACTCACATAGCAAAAACATGGAATCAGCCTATGTGGCCATCAATGATGGATATGATAAACAAATGTGGTACTTATGCACCATGGAATACTATGCAGCCATAAAAAAACAGTGAAATCATGTTCTTTACAGCAACACAAATTCAGCCAGAAGCTATTATCCTAAGCAAATTAACACAGGAACAGAAAAGCAAATACCACATGTTCTCACTTATAAGTGGAAGCTAAACACTGAGTACATATGGACATAAAGGGAACAACACATTCTGGGCACTACTGGATGGGGAAGAAGGAGAATCGGGTATGGGCTGAAAAACCACCCATTGGGTACTGTGCTCACAACCTGGGTAACAAGATCATTTGTACCCCAAACCTCAGCAACACACAATTTACCCGTGTAACAAACCTGCACATGTACCCCCTGAACCTAAAATAAAAGTTGAAAATATTTATAATAATAAATAAAGAAAGCATGATTTCAAAGAAAAAAACAAAAAACAAAACATCTAATTTTTCATAAGCGATTATTTTAAAATTATCTATATAACATCTTGCCAAACTTTGAAAATAATGTTTGTGATGCTATTATAAATATGTTTAAGGAGCTAGTATTTTTAAACATGAATTAATTGAAAAAATCACCTGCTGCTCACCATTTAATCAGACAATGAGGGGAGCAGCATGCTTCATTGCACTTATTAGCAGAGGCAAAACCCTGCTCAGTGTAAATGAGATGGCAAGTAAAATAATCATGGCAAAGCCATCTGGAAGGATTTGCATTAATAAGGTTAGCAATATAAAGGAAGCCACATTTGAAGGAAGCCATCTAGACAAGAGAACGGACACTTTCAGGTCCGTTGTAAGAAGGCACTGCAGAAATCTAAATAGTTCTATTAATGTCTTCCTAGTATTTGACTTTATGAAACTTGGTTATTCGCTGTGTTATGTTACCACGACCATGTCATATATTAATTCCATTTCTCTCCATTTCTCTGTCCTGATCATTTCACAAATTATAGGGCTGGAAGAGAAGTTTATTTTCCGCCATTCAGCTTGACTCTGTTAGCATTACTAACTATGACGTGACATTAAGAATCATTCCAAAGTGATACATCCATCATCTGACAGCTTTAGATATATAAAGTTTACAAAATGTACAATGTTTGTGGTCATTTAACATGAAATAAGAATAATTGATAATCCTTTGTGAATTGTTTTTTGATGAGCTTCCATTTCCTCTTTCCTCAAATGATTCAGAGTTTTCCCCCACTTCCCACTTAGCCCTTTCTTGGCTTTATTTTGTCATCTCTAAAGAACTTGAAGATTAATATATCTTGAGACTTAAGTGATATAGGAAGAAGGGGGAGATCAGGGATATATATGAAGCTTTGGTTGAATATCAAGCACGGTGCTAGGTGCTATATTATGTCATCTAATTTCTACAACTTCTGAGGCTTGTATTACTATCCCTATTGTATAGATCAACAAGCGGAGGCTCAAAAATATTAGGTAATGTATCCAAGTCTTGCAACTAGCAGGTGGCAGAAACAGACTTCCCCTTCAAACTTAGGTCTTCCCACTTCACATCTAGTGCTTTTCCCACTAATCACAAACAGGTCATCAGAATTTCCTCACTCTGGCCTTCACTTTGCTAATCTAGCACTTACCACCCAGGAAATGTCCAGGATTTGTCTCACTATAAAATGGTCATCACCTTTGAGAAGTGTCTGTTCATATCCTTTGTCCACTGTTTGAGCGGGTTGTTTGATATTTTCTTGTAAATTTGTTTAAGTTCTTCGTAGATTCTGGATATTAGCCTTTGTCAGATGGGTAGATTGCAAAATTTTTCTCCCATTCTGTAGGTTTCCTGTTCACTCTGATGGTAGTTTCTTTTGCTGTGCAGAAGCTCTTTAGTTTAATTAGATCCCATTTGTGTACTTTGGCTTTTGTTGCCATTGCTTTTGGTGTTTTAGACATGAAGTCCTTGCCCATGCCTATGTCCTGAATGGTATTGCCTAGGTTTTCTTCTAAGGTTTTTATGGTTTTGGGTCTAACATTTAAGTCTTTAATCCATCTTGAATTAATTTTTGTATAAGGTGTAAGGAAGGGATCCATTTCAGCTTTCTACATCCGGCTAGCCAATTTTCCCAGCACCATTTATTAAATAGGGAAT